>NC_052347.1:12565213-12740213 GCF_016432855.1 Salvelinus namaycush | reverse complement strand
GGTACTAGAGAGAGACAGTCGGTACTAGAGAGAGACAGTCTGTACTAGAGAGAGACAGTCGGTACTAGAGAGACAGTCTGTACTAGAGAGAGACAGTCGGTACTAGAGAGAGACAGTCGGTACTAGAGAGAGACAGTCGGTACTAGAGAGAGACAGTCGGTACTAGAGAGAGACAGTCGGTACTAGAGAGAGACAGTTTGTACTAGAGAGAGACAGTCTGTACTAGAGAGACAGTCTGTACTAGAGAGAGACAGTCGGTACTAGAGAGACAGTCTGTACTAGAGAGACAGTCTGTACTAGAGAGACAGTCTGTACTAGAGAGAGACAGTCTGTACTAGAGAGAGACAGTCTGTACTAGAGAGACAGTCTGTACTAGAGAGAGACAGTCTGTACTAGAGAGACAGTCTGTACTAGAGAGAGACAGTCGGTACTAGAGAGAGACAGTCGGTACTAGAGAGAGACAGTCTGTACTAGAGAGAGACAGTCTGTACTAGAGAGAGACAGTCTGTACTAGAGAGAGACAGTCGGTACTAGAGAGAGACAGTCGGTACTAGAGAGAGACAGTCGGTACTAGAGAGAGACAGTCGGTACTAGAGAGAGACAGTCAGTACTAGAGAGAGACAGTCTGTACTAGAGAGAGACAGTCGGTACTAGAGAGACAGTCGGTACTAGAGAGACAGTCGGTACTAGAGAGAGACAGTCGGTACTAGAGAGAGACAGTTGGTACTAGAGAGAGACAGTCTGTACTAGAGAGAGACAGTCTGTACTAGAGAGACAGTCGGTACTAGAGAGAGACAGTCTGTACTAGAGAGAGACAGTCTGTACTAGAGAGAGACAGTCTGTACTAGAGAGACAGTCGGTACTAGAGAGACAGTCGGTACTAGAGAGAGACAGTCTGTACTAGAGAGAGACAGTCTGTACTAGAGAGAGACAGTCTGTACTAGAGACAGTCGGTACTAGAGAGACAGTCGGTACTAGAGAGAGACAGTCGGTACTAGAGAGACAGTCTGTACTAGAGAGAGACAGTCTGTACTAGAGAGACAGTCGGTACTAGAGAGACAGTCGGTACTAGAGAGAGACAGTCGGTACTAGAGAGACAGTTGGTACTAGAGAGAGACAGTCTGTACTAGAGAGACAGTCTGTACTAGAGAGACAGTCGGTACTAGAGAGAGACAGTCGGTACTAGAGAGACAGTCGGTACTAGAGAGAGACAGTCTGTACTAGAGAGACAGTCTGTACTATAGTTCTACAGGGTGTTTTGGAATAAGTGGTGCCTCAGTGGGCATGTAGCACTTCCTGTCTCTCTACCAGAGGGAGTTGTGTAATATGAAGGGAGGCTGGGGGGTTCTGCTGTGTCTGGCTACAGTAACCGACAGGGCCAGGATCATCTCTAAGAGTAATGGAATAGAATGAAAGAGAGAGGGAGGGAGGGGGAGGAAGAGAGAGTCTAATCCCTCTGTTCAATCCAGCAGCCTGACAGAGGTGATAAAATAATCTGACATTCAAAATGCATGTGTGAGGAGCATCTCTGCAAACAGCCTAGTTATCAGGACAGCTTCTAAAATCTAAATAAACCATGTCTGTCTATTGGTTGATAGGAAACAAGTTTGCTCCAGTCCAAAGTCTATGGAGGGACAACAGAGTAAAGACAAAGGCCTACTGTAAAGACGGAGGTATCTTACACATATGACAACGCAAATAGAAAGGTATCAAGTTTGATGATGCGATACTAAATACGGCTTACCTGGAGGCTTCTTAATTAATTTAATAGAGTATCATAGACAAATCTTACCATTATGTCAGCATATTATAATGGAGTTACCGTGAGCTGCACTCCAGGGCTTCCTCACACAAAGAGAGTCTGAAGAAAGAGCACAAGTAGGGGAGACTAGACATGCAGGGAAAGAAACTGATATTTTGTGTGAATAATACCAGCTGCTGAGGCCCAGACTAGGGATGAGCACAAGTGCTGTCACGATACAAGAATTTTGACTTGGATACTGATACCAGGTTTAGTATCACGAGTGGTGCAGCAGTCTAAGGCACTGCATCTCAGTGGTTCAATTCCAGGCTGTATCACATCCGGCCGTGATTGGGAGTCCCATAGGGCGGCGCACAATTGGCCCAGCGTCGTCCGGGTTTGGCTGGGGTAGGCCGTCATTGTAAATAAGAATTTGTTTTTAACTGACTTGCCTAGTTAAATAAAGGTTCATTTAAAAAACGATAACACCAAAACGATAACACTGCAAAAAAAGCAGAGAAGATGTGATTTTTCCCAGTTTGTTCGGCTTTTAAAAAAAGATAAACTAAATTAGATGTTCTAAATCCACAACAATGACTAAACCACATCAGAGGATTACTTTTAAAGTCTGGGAAAAATGGAAGACGTAAATCTGTTTTAGTGTAGATACCCTTTAATTCAAGTGCAGACGCTTAGCACTGTTGTTTGGTTAGCGGTGTTTCTGTAGCACATGTGTGATGGAGTTTGCAAAACGATTGATTCTGCCAGGTAGGCATAGACTACTGGGGAAAGCTTTCCATCTACCAGACGGTTATCATTCGCATCCATGGTTACACAAAGTGATAGACATACGCACACCGCACACAGACAGGGGCATTCCTGTGTCGTTGCCTCTTCAGAAAGTTGCAGGGAATACGAATCCTGATGCATTCTGGTCATGTGTTATGATAATAGAGCATTTATTAATTTGCCCAAGTTAAGTTCAATACATTTAGTTCATTTCCAAACGTGAGACACATTTGATAGAACTGAAAGTTACAAATTGTGAGCCCCGAACCGTTTTTCATGTTGTAATATTGAGTACAGAAGTGTTGGTGAACCGCGTCCCAAATCACTTGATTTCCTAAGTGCTTCTGAAAACACTTCACACCTCTGTGAGAGTCACACTCCAAGCAGAGTATACACACACACCCACACACACACACCCTCTCTTTCGTGAACCTTCAGTTGAGATCTCTCTAAACCTAGATGAACCCCGTGTGACGTTGGTCTCATTAGGCCTGCCTTAGGGCAACCCAGTGAATCCTGCCTCTATCCTCTGAGGTAGAGCTCGGTTTCCTTCCCTAATGCAGCAGGGTTTATTTGGGCCATGGGGTGGGGATATATTAACCACTCAGGGGCCAATGGCTTTACACAGGGCCCAGCCATGAAAGAGGGACATCAGGAGAGGGAGAGAGGGAGGTGAGAGGCCGGAGGTACACAATCCCTCCTCTGTCCTTCCCTTCAATTCTCTCTCCTGTTCTCCTCCTGGCAGGACGTGAGAGTCCAGAAGAGAGAAAGGCCCTTGAAAAGGCTCTGTGTTCAAAGCACGCAGGTCTCTCCTCCTGTCAACCCCGCCGTCTCTCCCTCTCCCCCTCTCTAGAAGAGAACAGGGACACCTCTTACCTCATCACTCTAGCACATCACTCAAATGAAAGAAAGAGAGAGAGAGGGAGAGACAGAAAGAGAGGATGAGAGAGGAGGGAGATATTTATGGAGGGAAATGGAGAGGGTCTGACCTGTCTCCAATCAGGCCCCTCAGTACCAGGTTGGAGTGCTGTCATCCCTGCAGACTGGAATGCACTGGGGTAGTATATCACCCACCTCAAACAAACAAACACAGACACACACACACCCGCTCACACACAAGCAAGCAAACACGCACAGGCTCACACACACAGACAGACACACAAGCAAGCAAACACACACAAGAAAGCAAACACACACGCTCACACACACACGCTCACACACACACACACACACACACACACACACACACACACACACACACACACACACACACACACACACACACACACACACACACACACACACACACACACACACACACACACACACACACACACACAGACGCACACCCCGTACACACTACTCCACACTGCTCCCCAGCCAGACCAGGGACAGTGAGAGAGTTGCAGCCTCTCAGAGCCAAGGCACCATCCTGTCAAATGACATTCCTGCTGATAGTGTCACATTCCCCAAGGTGACCTGGCCAGTCTAGTATCTCTCTGTCTATTTGACTGACTGGCTGACTGGGAGGTCAGAGGCTAATAACTTCCTTCCAGTCTGGGCTGTGTGCTAATCGTTTCAGCAAACAGAGTGGCCTGGTCTTGGTCATCTAGGCACAGCATCAATGCAGGTGGGCCCTATAGCTCTGTGTAGTATAGTAGTAGAGCCAATGAAATGGCTTGGAAACACGGGAACTAAGACATCACTTTTAGCTACATTTCAATGGTGAGGTCTTTTTTGGATGCCTTTGGTATCTTTCCTATGTTCCTTTATAAGTCAATGGATTTTATATGACAGTACAAGCCGTCTGAATGAAAACATTTACAGGGAGTTTAGTACGAGCGCAGGTTCAGACACGCTGTTTCATTCTCTTAAATACACAGTCTTTCAAACACACACACACACACACACACACACACACACACACACACCTTCCTCCCACAGGGAGCTGTGTTGACATACACTTCTAACATGGCATGGATGTCAGCTTCTATGGTAGTTTAGAAACAGAGCAGGCTTTCTGTCCAGCTCTCAGAGGGAGAGTTAGTAGTGTATAGTCCTCTCCTGCCAGGGTTGGTTCTTTCCCTCCATTGCTTCAGATGACAGGGGTGTGTTGACGGGTCCTGGCAGTACTGCCCTCTGTGGACACACAGACACACAGGCCAGGGATCCAACCAGTCCCCCACAGACAGGCACAGCCATTCAGCCCAGGCCATTCCAGTGCTGCTCTCCATGGAAACTGCACCCCAAACACAGACCAAAAGCTGGAAAAGTTCATGGAGACTCAAATACTAATTTGTCTCACAGGGTTGCAGAAAAGAGACCCTTTTATATATTACAGCACCAGTGTTTGTTCAGCATGCCTTTCTCTGACACACACACAATCTCTTTCTCTCATGCATGCTAGCACATACACGGAGAGGGCAAATAAAGTCTACGGAAATGGGATGAATGGGTGCCAAGCACTCTCTCACAGCCTCACACACCTTAATAACAGTTGCGTGAGCTGACCAGTTGGCCAGTTTATTAGGTACACCACCCCGCTCACGAAAATGGGTATCTCCTACAGAAAGTGAGTCACGTGGCCATGGATTACTTAATAAAGCAGGCAGACAGGCACCAAGGAATTCAGTTACTGCTCGATTAAACGTTAGAACGGGTAAAAGTGACCTAAGCGACTGAGTTTGGTATGATCGTTTGTGCCAGGCGAGCATGTTCCAGTTTCTCAGAAACCTGGGCTTTTCACACACAACAGTGTCTAGGGTTTACAGAGAATGGTGCGACAAACAAAACACATCCAGTCAGCAGCAGTGGGCGAAAATGTAAAGAATTGTGCAAGTCAACAGGCCATAAAGAGGCAAATAACGCTGCAGTACAACAGTGCAGAACAGCATCTCAGAAATATACAACTCGTCGGGACTTGTCACTGATGGGCTATTGCAGCAGACGACCACAGATGGTTCCACTTCTATCAGCTAAAAACAAGACGACGCGGCTCCAGTGGGCACGCCATCACCAACACAAAACATCGCCTGGTCCGACGAATCCCGGTTCCTATTGCATCATGCTGATGACAGAGTCCGGATTTAGCATAAACAGTATGGGTCCATGGCCCCATCCTGCCTGGTGTCAACGGTACAGGGTGGAGGTGTAATGGTGTGTGGAATGTTTTCCTGGCACACATTAGGTCCCTTGATACCAATTGAGCAATGATTCTATGCCCTGAAGAATTCAAGGTGTTCTGGAGGTAAAGGGGGGTCCAACCCGGTAGATGTGTGAACCTAATAAACTGGCCACTGAGTGCATATCAACTATGTCCACGCCTACAGTAGGGGATGAGTAAGACCCTTTCATCATCCTCTCATACAGGTCTTCACCTGAACAACATTCATAGTACTACATACTAAAGAGCCTAGTCATATCCCCGCTCACTACTGCCAAGACAGACTGAACACTTTCCATGATTGCCCAACAACAAAGTGTTCTAGAAAAACAAACAGCCCACAATATACATGAGTGATTACTGTTGTAAACATAATTGTTGTGTGCTGTGCTTCAACATGATAGCGTATGGCCTACTAATGGAGCGCTAGACTAAGCTATAGGATATGAGACTGAGTTGTAGTGATAAGATGAGGGGTCGGGTTCCTGCAGTAGTAGAGTCTGTGTTTAACGCTAGAGAGAAAAGCAGAGCAGTGCCAACAGCACTGATGAATAATGAAAGACCTTTCCCCCCACTTGAAATTCCATGTCCCCACGGGGGCCATTAGAACCGAGCAATACACACACACACACGCGCGCACACAGCCTGAGCAACACACAGCAAGACACAAATTAACACTCTTCCGACATGCTAATGTTGAGCCCCACATACACTATATACAAAAGTATGTGGAAACCTTCAAATTAGTGGATTCGGCTATTTCAGCCACACCCATTGCTGACAGGTGTATAAAATCAAGCACACAGCCATGCAATCTGCATAGACAAACATTGGCACAAGAATGGCCTTACTGAAGAGCTCAGTGACTTTCAACGTGGCACCGTCATAGGATGCCACCTTACCAACAAGTCCGTTCGTCAGATTTCTGCACTGCTAGAGCTGCCCCGGTCAACTGTAAGTGCTGTTACTGTGAAGTGGAAACGTCTAGGAGCAAAACAGCTCAGCTGCGAAGAGGCAGGCCACACAAGCTCACAGAACAGGACCACAGAGTGCTGAAGCGCGTAGCGCGTAAAAATCGTCTGTCCTCGGTTGCAATACTCACTACCGAGTTCCAAACTGCCTCTGGAAGCAATGTCAGTACAAGAACTGTTCGTCGGAAAGCTTCATGGCTGAGCAGCCGCAAACAAGCCTAAGATCACCATGCACAATGCCAAGCATTGGCTGGAGTGGTGTAAAGCTCACCGCCATTGGACTCCGGAGTAGTGGAAACGCGTTCTCTGGAGTGATGAATCACGCTTCACCAGTTCGCAGTACGACAGATGAATCTGGGTTTTGCGGTTGCCAGGAGAAGGCTACCTGCCCGAATGCATAGTGCCAACTGAAAAATTGGTGGAGGAGGAATAATGGTCTGGGGCTGTTTTTCATGATTCGTGCTCGGCCCCTTAGTTCCAGTGAAGGGAATTCTTAACGCTACAGCATAAAATGACATTCTAGATGTAGTTCCAACTTTGGAGCAACAGTTTGGGGAAGGCCCTTTCCTGTTTCAGTATGACAATGGCCCCATACACAAAGCGAGGTCCATATAGAAATGGTTTGTCAAGATCGGTGTGGAAGAACTTGACTGGCCTGCACAGAGCCCTGACTTCAACCCCACTGAACACCTTTAGGATGAATTGGAACGTTGACTGCGAGCCAGACCTAATCGCCCAACATTAGTGTCCGACCTCACTAATGCTCGTGGCTGAATGGAAGCAAGTCCCCTCAACAATGTTCCAACATCTAGTGGAAAGCCTTCCCAGAAGAGTGGAGGCTGTTACAGCATCAAAGGGGGGGACCAACTCCATATTAATGCCCATGATTGTGGAATGAAATGTTCAATGAGCAGGTGTCCACATACTTTTGGTCATGTAGTGTATCATCATCATCAAGCCTGCAACTCTGTTTCCAGCCATGTTTTTCCTCTCTGGTGCACTAGTATATAATTCCCGGACGCGGTAGTTGTCATCACTGCATTGAGTTGTGTGGCAGCTTTTGTAAACACTCCCATCTAAATCGGTCACAGTCCCGCCCTCTACGCCAGACAAAACCCACCCCTGACCCCGGCCCCCCCCGCCTCTGAATTCCCTGCCCCCCCCCTGGGAGAGCTGACAAGGAGAGAGGGGGGGTTGGAGAAGATGCATATCAAGCAGTAAACCATGGCCAGTGCCTGGGGGGGGGGGACCTGGGCTCTGATATATGGTGCGCCAATGACCTGCTCTCTGGACCATTTTACAGCCATCTCAGAGGCACGGCTTATCTAAAGGTCTCCCACTGTTGTCTTGGCTCTTCTCTCCACTTTTGTTACTCTGTTTATTTAGGCTGAGTGAAGGGGCACCAGTAGTGTCTGTAGAGGGGGAAGGCTGTTGGGATGGATGTGGGAGCGCTATAAGAGGTAGTTATATTTGGATATCTCGGGTGTGCTAAGCCTATCGGACTCAATCTGAACTCAGACAGTCTAACTGTAGACTTTGCCAGAGTTTGCATGATCTACTTTTTGACTAGTTCATATTCTACAGGGAGCTGAGCGACTCTTTAAAAAAGCCACGCTGCACCAAGGGATCTCACCAATTTCATCAATGTGCTATTCTATCAGCTACTGAGAGCAATTGTGAAAATTACGATGGCTCTAGAAGCCGACAAAAATATCTGCGATGAAAACACACCACCCTGTGAGAAGGGAAAAAGAGAGGAAACGGAGAAAGTGAGAAATGTCATATGTGATCCAAGTCCCTCCACAAAGAGAAAAATAGATGAGGAGAAACTAGACCTATGCTAATAAGCGAGAGGGGAACATTTTTACAGTCAGCATTTCCACTGGCAGACAGGGTAACTGGGGGGTTAGTAGACTGTGGTGCGTCTGCTTTTGGGCAAGAAGCAGTAGTAAAAACAACAATTAAATGAGCGTTTTCAGCAGTGACACCTCCGCTTCTCCTCCAGACACAATTACCAGTTAGTCTGCTTTGGCTGACTTAGCAGAAGGCCATGATTCAACCCTTGGCAAACTAACGCAGAGTGTTTATCACAAGACAAGACGCATTGAGCTTTAAAATCCCAGCACTTGTATGTAGAAGCTACACAGTAGAACTACTGTTTTACAGATACAGAAAGAGTAGCTTATTGGTAGGCCATCTTTTATTTTATGTATTTTTTTTACAGAGGTTGTCAGTCAGTTCTTTAGGACAGTGTTATTATCATCACACACTTACCCATCTCCATCCTGGTAGTTGACGTTCAGTCTCTTCGTGGAGCCCAACAACTCTGCAAAAACACAAGACAGAAAATAAATCAACATACGTTCAGGATATTTTTAGAACAAACACCGTGCTACTGGTTAACCTAGAAACTATTCACTTAAGCCTGGAGGGAAGTGCCTCCATGGTGATCTTCAGTTCATGGTTTATAGTACTATACTGGATTGGCTTGCTTTTTGGTTGTGCAAAATCTGGAGGTAGAGCATTGTTTTACAGATCTATTATTAGTTCACTCATGATCATGTGTTTGCTTGCGAGCTCAAACCATCTCCAGGTTCAACAAGATTATCTGTGGGAACCAACTCAGTCATTCTAAAATATTATAGAGCATCTGGTTCTGGAAAGGCTGAAGACCTGCAGGCCACAGGACTAAGTGATCCTGGTCTAGATACTCACCCTGATTAGTTGCTACCATGTTGTTGTCACGCTGTGTTGCTACCATGCTGTGTTGTCATGTGTTGCTGCCTTGCTATGTTGTTGTCTTAGGTCTCTCTTTATGTAGTGCTGTGTTGTCTCTCTTGTTGTGATCTGTGTTTTGTCCTATATTTATATTGCACTTATTTAATTTTTTAAATCTCAGGCTCCCGTCCCCGCAGGAGGCCTTTTGCCTTTTGGTAGGCCATCATTGTAAATAAGAATTTGTTCTTAACTGACTTGCCTAGTTAAATAAAGGTTAAATATATTGTTTTTTTAATTAGAGGGCTATGGGGTCATGGTTCAGGGTTTAAGGGGAGAGCAACAGACAGTTGAGTGGAGACTCCAGCTTGCTCACCCACCAGGCCTCAAAAACCTGGTGGGTGAGCTAGCGATCCCAAACAAACTTTCCCTGATAGATCTGTCCCTTTCTCTCCATCTCTAGAGGCAGTTCATTAGCCTCTCACCCCAGGCTGACCTCTGTGGCCAGGTCAGGAGACAATACACTGTTCAGAGAACAGGGGGGAGGAGACCTTGTTGTGTCTTTTGATCTTCTGATAGAGATGCCTCTCTATCAGCCTAGTGTGGCTTTAGAAGAAAGAATGTCACTGGCCACCACAGGGACTCATATGGTGCTTTTCCATCTAGAGTTAGCCCCACACCAGGGTGTCATCAGTGTTTTATGTTAACTTAACCTCTAGTTATTCTGTTTCCATCAGGACTGTGACTCTAAAAACTTGTGGCGAGCAGAATCAACAACCTCTGCATCATTCAAAAAGACTGTTGCTTTGTCATGGCCAATTGAGACACGGTGCTGGCCCAAGTAGATGGAAACAGAAAGGTCTGCGCCTTTGGGTAAAACACTGGGGTAAATCCTCATTGGAAATGTACCAACTTACTACAATCTCTATGCCCTCCCAAGACGTGATCAACCAAAGGCGGGGACGTTCCCTTGTGTATCTCACTGGTCCTGCTGACACCCCAGCTCTCTTTGACATCTTTCACACAATTTCTCCAAACATAAGCACAGACTCATCAGTTGCATGTGATAAGGAGCACATTCTTATCAATTCTGTGAATTCCAAACAAAGTGTGTGCTTTGTAGAGTCATGCAGCTTATGCCCTGCGTTCAATCAGCATGTCAGTGTGATGCCACAGTCATCGTCCCTGAAATGAAAATAGTCACTCATCTCACAGCAAGGTCATTGAGACTATGAATCACCACCACCAGCGGTAGATATACAGTTTACTGTCAGACACTAAGCATTTGTCATCTGCTGTAACAGTAATGGAGGTCTGTGAGGCAGAGCTCCATCCATGTCAGCTGGTCATATGATAGAGTCTGCACTTGTGTTCTGGTCTCCCATGGCGTCTGAATGTGGGTCAGCCGCTGTGAGGGTCACTGTTTGCTATGAGTTCCGAGAGGTCAAAGGGCAGGCCACAGGGGGGTAACACAGAACCGAGTGTGAAAGAAGTCCCAGACACTGGATACACCCACGGTGTGGAGACATGGTGACAGCCCGTCTTACTACTGCTCATTATGTCTGAGCAGGAGACGAGCAAGGCCAAGGTAGCCTCAACAGCCCCAAAACAAGTGCTTTGAAGTGAGCTTCTATTCCAGATCTCTGCTCCACAGCCAGTTTCCCCTTGGGGATCTCTGTGGCTCTTTGATTATGACCTCAATTCCATAATTAATTAGATGTATCAAACATTGCGTGTCGCAGTCAAGTCATGGGAACACAAACCCCTCTTCGAAAAAAAATTCAGAACACTTTGCTGGCCGTGTAACAAGCACACACTGACATCAAACCCTCAAGTGACTGACGGGACAGGCTGCCTGGCCTTGTCTTCACTACAGGAACCAGTCTCCAATGCTGAATATTGCAGCAAATTGGCCATTGAAGCTTTCATCTGCTGCACATTTGTCAAAAGTTATATTTAATGTAGTTTATGGAGAGGGGGGAAAGCGCCGCCTGTTCGGTTACAACATTTTGAGGACTCCATATCTTTTTTTAATTTAAAGATGAAAGTATAACGTACCATAGATTTGGTACCGCAAGAATGCTGGGCAAAGGGGAGATTTTGCTAAAGTCTGCACCTTTGAGCATTCTGTCTTGGAACAAGTTCATGGATTCAAGTCGCAGCCTGTGTCTCTGGTGCGACTGGCAGAAACAGAATCTGTTGTAAAATATCAGACTAAAATTAGACAACCACTGTGAGTATCAAAACTATGATTATATGTTCTTCCATAAAAGAGCAGGCAACGCCTCAAAAATCCATTTTGTTTCTGGGGCTCAAATGACTGCACTTAGGGGGGATTGGAGGGACGCCATGTGCGACTGACGTGTTTTCCGTTTGCTCCCGTGGTATTTTTAAAGTTTATGTGAATTTTGCAGCAGAACCGTATTTATTTTCATATATTATTTTGGTGATCCCTTCCCGTAAAAACCAAGACTACTTTACTTCCAAATATCAGCATGTCGACGAAACATAAGGCCAAAAGCATGACTTTGAGAAAACCCGGCCTACAAGACACACTCTCATCACCGCCCTCCCCTGAGCCTGACGGCCCGGGGACTGATACTTTACCCGGGGGGGCGGCTTGGCCTGGCGGCGCTGAAGTGAACATTCTCGAGGCCATCAAACTACTACGCTCTGAGATAGTTGAAATGAAAACGGAGGTGGTTGCTACGATTGAGGCCCGAATAAAGGAGGTTTCTGATACTTTAAAAGCAGATCTAACCATCCTGCGGAACGAGACGGTGCCGGCAATCGCATCACTCAAAACAACAATGGAGTCGCACACTACAACGATTGCAGCACTGGAGACCTTCGCTACAAATGTCTCCGACTTAACTACATCCCTGGAGGCTGACGTGAAACGCCTAGCTGCGGATTTGAAAAAGGTGAAGGAGAGCTGTGTAAGTTTGGAGGGATTCTCTCGCCGCAATAACCTGAGACTTGTATCAGTCCCAGAGTCAGCGGAAATGCCTCGCGCCACGGATTTCGTTTCTGGGCTGCTGAAGGATGTTCTTGCCTTAGATGAAAAGCCCCTGATTGATCGTGCCCACCGGTCGCTGCGCCCAAAGCCCCGGGATGGGGAGAGGCCCCGTGACATAATTCTTCGAGTGCACTTTTTCCATGAGAAGATGGAGATTCTCCGACGAGCCCGCAATACCACTCTGAGCTTTCAAGGACAGAGCTTCTCCATCTACCAGGACTACTCCCCCACTGTTTCCAGGCAGCGCGCAGCTTTCGGACAGGCCAAACGACTACTTCGGGACCATCCAGGTGTGAAGTACGGACTGCGATTCCCGGCCCGTTTATGGCTATCTCATGATGGTAAAGACTACACATTTGAATCTCCGGATGAGGCTCTCTCTCACATTCAACGTCACATCAAGAAGTCTTGAACTTGCTCATAGTTCAGCAACTGTTGCTTGCGAACTGTGGATAGTAAGTAACCCACCTGTGGTACAATTATGTTTAGCTACAACATGCTAATTTTGTATAGTTGGGGAGTTGGCGTACCCATTCAGGCTTATTTGATGTGATCTAATGTTTTGATCATCTAGTGTGCTTGCCTTACAAGCATTCAGTCATTTTAATTTCATTGTATTGCGGTTTTACTATACTCCTGTGTTTTCTAGGCTGTCTTGCTCACCTATTCAGTTTGTTTACATAGTGTCTCAGTGACTCAAAATATTCTTGGTTATTTGCTTACTGCATCCGTTTGCATTGACCCAGTAAACAGTAAATGCTTCCCGAGGCGACACGTTTTTTGGGGTCTTCACTTAAATTTTAAAAGTTCTGAGCGTCATTTATGCCCAGCAAGCGTTCAACGTTGCGCACACGTAGTTTTTTGGTCTTGGTTGTAAGCTGTCTCAGCATTCAACTAGACAACTATTATAATAATAATAATTATTATTATTTTTGATTGTCTTACTACGATTTCCTTACTTCAAATTAGGTTTTCGGCTGAGAGCCTTTATACATTCTATTTATTTTCTTTATTTTCTCTCTCAAATGCCTGTTATAAGACTGGGAATATAATTATATACATCTACAAGTGGTGCTTTTGTAATTTCGTCTGCACAAGGGATTCACTTTAATTTTTTTTATTTAAAAAATGATTATCTCTTTTTGCTGTTTGATCCACTAACAAAACACGACTTTAAAGAGCGGGACTGTGGGTTTAGGTTTAAGACCGCACTCTCACAGACATACTGTGCGAAGAGAACATGTTCTATTTAGGCTTGTACCTCGTTTGGGGAGGTACTGTCTGGGATGGGGGGAGGGGGTGGGGGGAGGGGTTGAATTGTTCAGTTCTAATGTTGTCATTCTGTCTTTTTTGTTTTTTTTTCTGTACTTTTTCCAAACATCTACCACCGTACATTATTACTCTGAGACAAGTTATTCTGGGGTTTTTGGGCGCTCATTGCTTTTCCATTCTATGCTCTAATGACAGGGTTGTATAACGGGAATGCCCAGAGGGGCCGAAACAATGCGATCAAGTACATTTCGTGGAACATCAAAGGGGTTAATAACCCAGTGAAGCGTAAGAGGGTGTTGACACACTTAAAGGGTTTGAATGCAAATGTTGCATTTCTACAAGAGACTCACTTGAGGACTGGTGAGCACTTTAGGATGCGTAGGGACTGGGTTGGTCAAGTGTTCCACTCTAACTTTCATAGTAAATCAAGAGGGGCTGCCATTTTGGTTGATAAAGCCACTCCCTTTGTAGCTTCTGAGGTTATCGCTGATCCTAAGGGACGATACGTCATAGTAACCGGTAAACTGTTTTCTACCCCTCTTGTTTTGGCTAGTGTTTATGCTCCCAATTGGGATGACACAAGTTTCATTTCTTCCTTTTTGTCTGCTATACCCAATTTAGATTCTCATTTGTTGATTTTAGGGGGGGATTTCAACTGCAAAATGTCCCCAGTTCTTGACAAGTCCTCACGAACAACTACAGGCCCATCTAAATGTGCCCTACTTATTCAAGCCTTTCTTCAGAAATATGCCATGTTTGAGGCCTGGCGTTTCCTACATCCTACAGATAGACAGTATTCCTTTTATTCTCATGTTCATCAAACATACTCCCGGATTGATTACTTCTTTTTGGACAAAAAACTTCTGCCTAACCTTCGGCAGTGTACTTACAAGAGTATTGTTATTTCTGACCATTCACCATTAGTGCTTGAACTAGAGTTTCCCCAGCGACCTCCTATGTGTTATCAATGGCGTCTTAACCCCATTTTACTCTCAGATAAGGAGTTTGTCAATTTCATTTCTTCTGAAATCACCTTATTCCTAGAAACTAATTCAACACCAGGTATGTCCTGCTCTACCATATGGGAGTCTCTCAAAGCATACCTACGTGGCCAAATTATTTCTTATACAGCCAACCAAAACAGAGTTCGCTCTCAGCGACTTCGGGACCTGAGCGAATCCATAGCCACATTGGATGAGAAGTATGCCACGGTTCCTTCCTCTGATCTGCATAAAGAGCGCCAACTACTCCAATCTGAATTTGATGAGCTTTCTACCAGGCAAGCTGAACAGTTACTCTTGCGAGCTCGGTACAGAGTGTATGAACAAGGCGACAAGGCCAGTAAACTCCTTGCACATCAGATCCGTAAATCTGAGGCCTCACGTTTAATCCCACAAATAAGGACCCCGTCTGGTGCCACCACAGTTATACATAAAGAGATCAATGATCAATTCAAACAATTTTATTCTGCGCTATACACCTCTGAATCCCCTCAAGACCCTTTGCTGATTGATTCCTTCTTTAATGGCCTGAATATGCCTTCAATTGATACAGACACCCATGACTGTCTAGAAGAAGAATTTACACCTGAGGAGATTGCAACAGCAGTGTCCGCAATGAAAAGTGGTAAATCACCGGGTCCGGATGGTTTTCCAACCGAATTTTACAGGACGTTTTCTGGTCTGCTTTGCCCATTCTTGTCTCGACTATTTGCAGAGTGCCTTAATACCTCAAAGCTACCGCCTAGTCTTTATCAGGCTTCAATTTCATTACTATTAAAGAAAAACAAAGACCCCCTGGAATGTGGATCCTATCGCCCAATCTCGCTTTTAAACTGTGATTACAAAATCCTAGCCAAGCTTTTAGCCATCCGTATGGAAGGCTCGCTGCATCAAGTAATACACTCTGACCAGACTGGCTTTGTGAGAAATAGGCATTTGTTTTTCAATATTAGGCGCCTTATGAATATACTGTACTCCCCTGCGTCGGAGGACCCAGAGGTGGTGGTCTCACTTGATGCAGAAAAAGCGTTTGACCGCGTTGAGTGGGATTACCTAACAGCTACCCTTTATAGATTTGGCTTTGGCCCCAAATTCATTGCGTGGATAAAGATTCTTTATTTTTCCCCCATGGCTTCGGTACGGACTAACAACTTGTCCTCTGACTATTTTCCCTTGCACCGCGGATCCAGACAGGGCTGTCCACTCTCCCCCTTGTTGTTTGCTTTGGCAATCGAACCTCTCGCCATTGCACTACGCTCTAATGATGCCATTCAAGGAATAATCCGGACGGGCTCAGAGCAGAAAGTCTCGCTATATGCGGATGACCTCCTTTTGTTTATCTCTAACCCTGATACCTCATTGCCACGCGCCTTATCTGTTCTTAAAAGGTTTGGATCAATCTCAGGGTACAAGCTGAATCTAGGCAAGAGTGAGCTTTTTCCTGTAAACAAGGCTGCTTTAAAGTGCTCTTTTACAAGTTCTCAGTTTAGGATTGTCCGGGATCAATTCACCTACTTGGGAGTTAAAGTGACAAGGAAATATTCAAATCTGTTTCAGGAAAACTTGGTTGCTCTAGCAGACAGTTTGAAACAATCTTTTACTTTTTGGAATGCGCTACCTCTTTCTCTTATCGGAAGGATTAATGTCATTAAAATGAGTGTGTTGCCCAAATTTCTATATTTATTTCAATGTTTACCCATTTTTATTCCAAAATCTTTTTTTATTTCACTGGATCAAACATTCATGCATTTTATTTGGGATGGCAAGGTACCACGGATTGGTAGAAAACATTTACAGAAGCCTAAGTCATTGGGGGGTTTAGCTCTACCAAATTTTCAGACATACTATTGGGCTGCAAATTTCAGAGCCCTTCTGTACTGGCTGCAGACTGATCCTACTGGCCCTAGACCAATCTGGGTCCAGATGGAGTCTGAATCGTGTAAACCTGCTGCACTTTCTTCTGTGTTGTGCTCGTCTCTCCCAGTGTCCCTAGGCAAAAGGTGTGTCAACCCAATTGTAAAGCAGTCTCTTAAAATTTGGAATCAGTTCCGTTTAGCCTTTGGCCTCCGAGGCTTTTCTCTATCAGGCCCAATCAATCAGAACATTTTATTTCCTCCATCTTTGAATGATGGGGCTTTTGGCATCTGGCACTCACTAGGCCTCTCCTCACTAGCCCAATTATTCTTTGATGATACATTTGCCTCTTTTGCTCAGCTACAGGAAAGGTTCAACCTCCCCCAATCCCACTTTTTCCGCTATCTCCAGACTAGGAACTTTGTCAGAGCTAACACACCTGAATTTCCCCATAGGCCTGTGAATACAGCTATAGAGAGCATCCTGGAGCTGAACAAGCTTCCTAGGGGCGCAATTTCAGATGTATATGCAATCATTCATGACTTACAGAACCCTTCTTTGGTGCCTTTAAAGACTCGATGGGAAAAGGATTTGGGGGAGGAACTTGGGGAAGACACCTGGGAATCTGTGCTGCGCAGGGTGCATTCGTCCTCTTTTAGCACTAGACACAGCCTCATTCAATTCAAGGTGGTTCACCGTATCCACTGGTCTGGGGCCAGACTTGGAAGAATATTCTCTGATTTTGATCCTACCTGTGTCAGATGTAAAATTGAACCAGCCACACTGTTGCATATGTTCTGGGGCTGTCATAAACTGTCAGGTTTCTGGGAATTAATATTTAAATGTTTCTCTGATATATATAACACTGTTATAGATCCCTCTCCCCTTACAGCCCTTTTTGGAGTACTGCCCATAGGCACCCCCCTGTCAAGAATCCAGTCGGACACTGTTGCTTATACAACTCTTTTAGCTAGACGGCTAATACTACAGAACTGGAAGATGGCAGCTCCCCCATCTTATAAATATTGGGTGAGAGATGTGTTGTGCTCTCTGAAACTAGAAAAAATTAAATTCAATTCACGTGGGAACCCCAAACTGTTTAATGAGGCTTGGGCTCCATTCCGGTCTTACTTTAAACAGTCCATCCTCTGATGGCATTCCTATTAAAACCAAAATAAGTCTGTATTTGACCCCCCTGTGACTTAGAGGTTGGATGAGCATTTCTGTGTTTTTTTCTGGGGTGGGGGTGGGGGGCATTAAGGTTGATGTGCTTATTGATTGTGACCTGCGGATGCCTTGTTCATCTTGCCCGGGCAGAGACTAAGGTGTGAGCTTGTTTTTCCCAGTTATTTTTATTTTTTAATTCTGTTCACGCCTACATAAAATTATTATTATTCATTTTTTATTTTAAAGCATTGTAAACTTTTTATTTTTGGTCCAGTGGATGGTTGGTCTGTGGCCTTGACTGTCTGTGAGTGGTTGCATTTCTCCACCCCATCCCTTGACTGTTTACAGGAACAATGGTGAGGTGTTTGCTCTGTCCCTATACTATAGATTGCCCTTTAACCTTTTGTAGCCTTCTGCCTGGTGTGTTTAACTTGTCTAAAGTATGGTATCTTTAAAGTTATTTTTTTTTATATGTATTATTTGTATTTTTTTCTAGTTGAGTATATTATTTATATTGCTTTGTCTTGTCTGTGTGTGTGTAAAACTTAATAAACAGAGTTTTCAAAATGACTGCACTTAGGTCTAGGCAATAACCATACAAAAGTTCAGGTCATCATTTTCCTTCTGCACTCATTGTGGTGTAGAACAGAGACCAGGCCACTATTATCCATCCAAAATGTGAGGCAGGAACAGCTCTGTTACAGAAGAAAGAGCTTTCAAAAGTAGGCCTTGTCGAAAACTGCTCAGTGAAAAACGTCAGCAGTCCCATCATGCCATATTCCCTGCCATTTGACTCAATGCCCGAGATTCAGGCTTTAAGTTGCAATAAAGAAACCCTGATAGCTTTAAAGGACCCTTTAAAAAAAACACCACATCTACATCTTCCAGATTAATTGTGAGTAAATCCATATGGCTGTTTTGTATGGTTTTAAATGGCTCGATGGCTGGTTTTGGTCCAACCAGCCATATGGTATCTGCCTGTCGCAATAACAGGACTTACTGTGACTGGCATCACTCAAACCAGTAAAAAGAGGACCAATGCCAAGATGAATATACATCCCTTCACATCTCTGTTCCCGATGACATATTATACTGAAATAGTGACAAATTAGGTGAACTACAGTAGTGGTTTAACAGCTGGCCATCTTCCTCCTTGGGAGCTGCAACCAGTCAACGAGGAAGCATCTTGCTTGGATGATTAAAGGGCTAAAGAAAGCCCTTTCCTCCCCTCGCCTTATGGAGGCCTGATTGTTTAGCATCTGAGACAGAGTGTTTGATCTGATGGCACCATTTGAAGACTCAAGAGTGTCAGCGGAAACCCCGGGTCCACAATCAGGCCTGGTGGATTCCAGCGAATTCATAGCTCTGCTGTGCTCCTCGGGCTCTCACAGGCCTGGCACTGGAACACATGAAGCTGCATGCAGTATGGCTAAGGAAGGAACGGGACGGGACCTGCAGCGTCTTAGAGCCACACTTACTACACTTTATGTAAAAATACAGTCGGCTACACATATTACTGAAATGTAAACTTGCGTACTTGCTACGTCTGGTGGTAATAGCAGAGCAATGTTTTTGAATATCTGAGACTCGTTTTATTGAGTTTTTACCTGGATTTTTTTTTAAACCTGGAATGCATCCCTGTTACATTCTAGGGATGAGTATGAGTATTTGATTTCTCGGACGGAGGTCAAAACTCAATCTTTAACCAGAGATTTAAAAATAATAATAATTGAATCCAGCGCAGGCCTTCTGTTCTAAAAATAGCTTGTTCTTTTTATTCCGAGAACTCGAAAGAAAATCATGTGAGTACTCGAACAGTCAAATAATGACAAATGGCCATCCTTATTACATTCTGAAATTGTCGCAGTAGCTGCCGGCTACACCTAGCCACGTAAAACTATGGATGCCCATCTCCACAGGCGAGAAAATAAACCCCTTAAAATGGAAGGTAGCATACACAGAACCACATGTAACATATGGATTTGAATTAGTATACGCATTAAAAGTCCCACTGCAAAGTTACACCTCACTTTTCTTATTTCTCAAGTTATTACATAAAACCAAATCAGAATTCCGAAGAATGCCGAAGTCAAGCCGGAAAATGTTTTTCTGAGTGTGTGGTGTAATATGGATTACATATAGGCAAGCCAGCCTATTCCCTATAATGTATACTCCAACAGAAATAACTTAAAATACTAGTTTCAATAACATTTTCCGCAAACTTACAAGCAAATACTTTATGAATGTATTGTTACGTTAGCACATCATGAGCAATCTACAGCTACATTAAAGTAAACCAACGTTTTGGAAATACATAACGCCATCTAACCAGTTATCAAAGAATGTTATCAATGCAGGTATTTTAGCAAGCAAGCTAGCCAGTCAGCTAACATTAGCTATTTAGCCAACTAGCTAATAGCCTAGCCAACCACCTAGCCAGAGCCTTACAACTGGAGACAAGCTAGAAAACTAACAGCTAAAACATAACTACAGATCAAAAGCAAAGAGAGAGCGGAGACTTACAGATTGATGGCTGGGACCCATCCAATTGTAAAACTTTTTTTAAAAGGGTGCAGGCTGAGTTAGCTACCAAAGCGAGGGGGAGGCGGGCGCTTCCCCCGGGCCGCTGGAGAGTCAGTGAGGGAAATCCAATAGCTATAGCAATAGATTCCAGATATCAACTAGCACGCTAGCACTAAGCCAAGATGGAAAAAGTTACAAAACTCCCGTAGCCTACTTCCCAGAGAACATGCCGAAAAGTTGTATTTTATTTAGTAAAAAAAAATTGCCCCATTTTCGTGGTATCCAATTGGTAGTTACAGTCTTGTCTCATCGCTGCAACGCCCATACGGACTCGGGAGAGGCAAAGGTCCTGAGCCGCGCGTCCTCCGAAACACAACCCAACCAAGCCGCACTGATTCTTGACACAATGCCCACTTAACCCGGAAGCCAGCCGCACCAACGTGTCGGAGGAAACACCATGCACCTGGCGACCGTGTTAGCATGCACTGCGCCCGGCCTGCCACAGGAATCACTAGTGCGCGATGGGACAAGGACATCCCTGCCCGACCAAACCCTCCCCTAACCCGGATGACTCTGGGCCAATTGTGTGCCGCCCCATGGGTCTCCCGGTGGCGGACGGCTGTGACAGAGCCTGGACTTGAACCAGAATCTCTAGCAGCATAGCTAGCACTGCGATGCAGTGCCTTAGACCACTGCGACCACTCGGGAGGCCCAACATGCCGAAAAGTTGACAAAACAAAAACAGACGAGATACTACAGAGCAAAGAGGTATGATTTTCTTTCGTTTTGAGCCCACGGCAAGGAGGCACCAGAGTATGCCGTGCTAACAGGTTCCTACTAGATAACACAGCCACAAAGTCCGTGAAGCGCATGATGATGCTAACGTTGGCCGGCTTGAGCTAGATACCAAGCTAGCATACGAACTCTCTCCATATGACGTTGCGAAATAGTGCATTGTGGGTAGTTTAGAAGATATCCGGAAATAAGTTCATAAGTAATAACCCAAAAACATAACTATGTTTGTAGCTTTAGGTAACCAGATCATGACTACAACTAAGTTACTAAGTCTTTGACAACACTGTGTTGTTACTTTGGTGAGTTAAAACTCATGCTTCCTACCCTTTGCACATACATGCCTTTGAATTGTTGCATTATTCAAGAGTGTAATATGGTTTGGTTGCATTATTCAACAGTGTAATATCTTTAAGAATAAAAGTTTGTCACTGTTGAATAGTTTTGCTTACTGGCTTGTGGCTACTGTGATATTTACGGTAAATTTGAGCTGAAGACCAAACATTTTTGCATTGCCAGCCACAACAAAAGGTACAGTAAAGCAAGGATGTAATGTGAATTGAAAAGTAAAATTATCTTTCGCCACCCTGCTCCTCAGTCTCTCCTTCATAACTCGTAGTGGGAATAGGGCCTTTTCTGCTGAGTAAATGGGGACAGGAAGTCACAGCGCAGTGCTGGGGTATTTTTTTTTTGCCTTATCTGAGCTCTGGGACAATGACAGGGTTGCACACAAAGGCTGTTCCCCTGGCCAGTTCCCAGATCCCTGTCGTTTTTAAACGGCTCTGTGAGGCGTCAGAGTGGCTATTCCCCACGTCTGGAGGCAGCGCTGCCAGAGTGGACCACAGCCACAGATTTCAACACAGATCGGTTTTATCTGTTTACTTAGCTTTCTTCAAATCAACAGTTACATGTGGAGAAAAGTCATCACACACTGCTAAGTCCGCTGGGTAAAGTTAGGTTCTCAGTTTGCCTGGTGGCTAGCCCTCTCTGGAGCTAGATATTGATCTTTACAGCATTTTGACCATAGGAGGCTCACCCATCTATCAACACCAACCTGTTCCTGGTGCAGTTAACACCTGCGTAGCTGCACCTGCCTGGTTACATCATAGGAAGCAGTACTCTCACTGCTGTGTCTTGAGGCCCCTTGTGCTGCTGCTCACTCCTACACATCCACCTCCTGTCTGAACACCTGCCTCCTAGCCAAAGAGCGGGAAAATCCCTCAGCAATCAGAGCCACAGTTTCTGAACTATCGCACTTAAAGTATAAGGGGAAGTGCTGTCAGAGAGAGAGAGTAGGGAGTAGAAAGGGAAGGCAGAGTGCTTCCTCCTGTGGCAAACAAGAATTACAAAATATATATATGGTCATCGCCCCTCAGAAATCTCCATGCCAGATTACCCCATATTACTTCAGTATACGCAGCTACACAGAGGAGTCCAAACTGTCTGGCCGTTAAGAACACAAGGTTAAGAACACATCAGGGGTAAGAGATTGGCGGTGTGGCTGAGTATTTTTCCTAAAGTTCTAACAAACTAAGCCAAATTTCCTCTCTCCATCTCGTGTCCATGACTGTTCATTCTGCATGGTATTTTCCCACCGTGCACACTGTACTGGCACATAATAGGACCCCATTGCTGGAGACCACAGTGAAGTGGCACACACTCACACTCGGCCGGGCAGAGACCATCTCAGTTCACCTCCCAGGCCTCTGGCGGTCCACTTTGTTTGTGTTGTTTTTCTCCGGGGAGGAATGGATCTTGTCTTCTGGGGCAGTTTTCCGGTTTGCCCCATCACCTCCACCTCCTGTGGGTGGTGTTTGGGGGTGATCAGAGGGGGCCAGAGTTTTACTGGAGGCACCATGAGGAAGCACTGGCTGTGTGACCAGGAACCGGAGGTGTAGGAGTGTGTGAGTGACCTCAGGGGTGTTTCGTTGCAATCTGGCTGTGACACGGAGGGGGGGACCTCTCAGAAACAAAAGCAGGGACTTGAGCTGGGCCTCTTCTACACTTCCTTTCCCAAGACCATTGTTCCAAAGAGCGGGAGGCTTAGGCCATTGTGTGAGCCCCCTCCCAGGGGAGGGAGAAAGGGAGGCAGAGCGATAGAGAGAGAGGTCCCTAAACTCTGTGTTCCTCCATCTTACCGACTCTACTCCGCCCTCTCTCTTCGTTCTCTGTGTCTCCCTCCACCTCTCCCTGCTCCCTCTTTTTTTTTCTGCACTCTATTTTCCCCTCGTTCCCCCGGCTCTTCCTCTGATGATTAGAGTAATGCCTGAGAAGCAGGGAGTTCCTCCTGTTACATTCACAACTCATTACGCAGCCTA
Organism: Salvelinus namaycush; assembly: GCF_016432855.1. Classification (NCBI taxonomy): domain Eukaryota; kingdom Metazoa; phylum Chordata; class Actinopteri; order Salmoniformes; family Salmonidae; genus Salvelinus; species Salvelinus namaycush. Next base: position 12,716,888 of record NC_052347.1, on the reverse strand, counting down.
CACGCAAACCAGGACCACCTCTAGTACACAAGAGGATCCAGACACAGACAACCAGCTTCACACACAATCAAGTAACCAAACAACCAGCAACAAAAAAAAAGAGAGTACAAATGCCCTTTCATAAAACAGGAAAAACATTCTTTAAACAACTGAGCAATTACTTAGCTGATCAGAGCAAGGTAACAAGGGGAAAGGGCTCCCCTCCTGCCCTAAGCAGTGTCCTACTGATCCAGACCTTTCACACACTTCAGCCTCTCCAGAGGAATGTGTACGCTGCTGTACTGTAGTGTCTCACTGCCTGCCCACACCTGCTGCCCCACGCCTGAGGCTTTACTCACGCCACTCTTATCAGGAGACAAGAAAAGGCAGATAACACCGACATCAGACACGTAGCAGCACAGATAAGAGTCAGATTGTTCTCTCCTGGGCCTGCTCTGTTCTCCTGGCCCTCTAGGCTCCAACAAGCTACGTCCTAATGGATGACAGGAACGCCAACATGCATGGTCTAACGCATGAGAATGAAGAGTTGAGGCTCCCAATGTTTTCCTTTGAGATGAAGTGGAGTGAAACCTGAGGCCCATGTGTTGTCTTCCCAGTCCGGCTCAGCCAGTGGGGAGTCTGGGGTTCGGAGCCCGGGCCAGCTTGGCATGGGGAGTAGCACCACGGTATGTAAATAAAAGAGCTGCAGATGGGCCTGGAGGAGTGTGTGGTCACACACGGACACGGCACGCCAGAGGGCCAACACTAACACCAGCAGAAGAGATGAGCTTTGAAACACACATGTACACACACAACACCCCGGGTCAAGGGGGGTGTTTATGGGAAAAGGTGATTTGCCCTGTCAGTAGTTGAAACTGCTGGTGTCCCAAATTGACTGTAATGACTTCACACAGCCATTTTGTTGTCGTCTGGAACTGTTTTGGGGCCAGTGACAACAGTCTAACTGCTTTCTGTCACTGTAGAAGTACTGCTGATCTCATTACAGTCAGCAAAGACTTAATTCATTCACTCATACTGAGGGGACAAAGAAGAAAACTATTCCCTGAATCCATCTCTCATGAGGAGTTGACAAGGTTGTGAAGGATAACACTAGAACTGCTAAAGCAGTCATTTGGACTGCTCATATATAAAAAATATATATATACAGTATACTCTGCTATTTAAGTCATGCCCCCCTCAGTCCCTAGACTTTTCCTAAATAACCCTATATAACACACTGTCGTTGTTAGAATCTTAATATCACAAACAGAACTGGTGTTAGAATTCATTTTAGGAGGACATGTAATTTTTTTTATGGTTTTCCCCCATTGCTCCTCCTCCCGACAGTGGGGCCTGCTCCACTCCTTCTCCCGACAGTGGGGCCTGCTCCACTCCTTCTCCCGACAGTGGGGCCTGCTCCACTCCTTCTCCCGACAGTGGGGCCTGCTCCACTCCTTCTCCCGACAGTGGGGCCTGCTCCACTCCTTCTCCCGACAGTGGGGCCTGCTCCACTCCTTCTCCCGACAGTGGGGCCTGCTCCACTCCTTCTCCCGACAGTGGGGCCTTTTCCACTCCTTCTCCCGACAGCGGGGCCCGCTCCACTCCTTCTCCTGACAGTGGGGCCTGCTCCACTCCTTCTCCCGACAGTGGGGCCTGCTCCACTCCTTCTCCCGACAGTGGGGCCTTTTCCACTCCTTCTCCCGACAGTGGGGCCTTTTCCACTCCTTCTCCTCACAGCGGGGCCTGCTCCACTCCTTCTCCCGACAGTGGGGCCTGCTCCACTCCTTCTCCCGACAGTGGGGCCTTTTCCACTCCTTCTCCCGACAGTGGGGCCTGCTCCACTCCTTCTCCCGACAGTGGGGCCTGCTCCACTCCTTCTCCCGACAGTGGGGCCTTTTCCACTCCTTCTCCCGACAGCGCGGCCCGCTCCACTCCTTCTCCCGACAGTGGGGCCATTTCCACTCCTTCTCCCGACAGTGGAGCCTGCTCCACTCCTTCTCCCGACAGTGGGGCCTTTTCCACTCCTTCTCCCGACAGTGGGGCCTTTTCCACTCCTTCTCCTCACAGCGGGGCCTGCTCCACTCCTTCTCCCGACAGTGGGGCCATTTCCACTCCTTCTCCCGACAGTGGGGCCTGCTCCACTCCTTCTCCCGACAGTGGGGCCTGCTCCACTCCTTCTCCCGACAGTGGGGCCTTTTCCACTCCTTCTCCCGACAGTGGGGCCTTTTCCACTCCTTCTCCTCACAGCGGGGCCTGCTCCACTCCTTCTCCCGACAGTGGGGCCTTTTCCACTCCTTCTCCTCACAGCGGGGCCTGCTCCACTCCTTCTCCCGACAGTGGGGCCATTTCCACTCCTTCTCCCGACAGTGGGGCCTGCTCCACTCCTTCTCCCGACAGTGGGGCCTTTTCCACTCCTTCTCCCGACAGTGGAGCCTGCTCCACTCCTTCTCCCGACAGTGGGGCCTGCTCCACTCCTTCTCCCGACAGTGGGGCCTTTTCCACTCCTTCTCCCGACAGTGGGGCCTGCTCCACTCCTTCTCCCGACAGTGGGGCCTGCTCCACTCCTTCTCCCGACAGTGGGGCCTGCTCCACTCCTTCTCCCGACAGTGGGGCCTGCTCCACTCCTTCTCCCGACAGTGGGGCCTTTTCCACTCCTTCTCCCGACAGCGGGGCCCGCTCCACTCCTTCTCCCGACAGTGGGGCCTGCTCCACTCCTTCTCCCGACAGTGGGGCCTTTTCCACTCCTTCTCCCGACAGTGGGGCCTGCTCCACTCCTTCTCCCGACAGTGGGGCCTGCTCCACTCCTTCTCCCGACAGTGGGGCCTTTTCCACTCCTTCTCCCGACAGCGCGGCCCGCTCCACTCCTTCTCCCGACAGTGGGGCCATTTCCACTCCTTCTCCCGACAGTGGAGCCTGCTCCACTCCTTCTCCCGACAGTGGGGCCTTTTCCACTCCTTCTCCCGACAGTGGGGCCTTTTCCACTCCTTCTCCTCACAGCGGGGCCTGCTCCACTCCTTCTCCCGACAGTGGGGCCATTTCCACTCCTTCTCCCGACAGTGGGGCCTGCTCCACTCCTTCTCCCGACAGTGGGGCCTGCTCCACTCCTTCTCCCGACAGTGGGGCCTTTTCCACTCCTTCTCCCGACAGTGGGGCCTTTTCCACTCCTTCTCCTCACAGCGGGGCCTGCTCCACTCCTTCTCCCGACAGTGGGGCCTTTTCCACTCCTTCTCCTCACAGCGGGGCCTGCTCCACTCCTTCTCCCGACAGTGGGGCCATTTCCACTCCTTCTCCCGACAGTGGGGCCTGCTCCACTCCTTCTCCCGACAGTGGGGCCTTTTCCACTCCTTCTCCCGACAGTGGAGCCTGCTCCACTCCTTCTCCCGACAGTGGGGCCTGCTCCACTCCTTCTCCCGACAGTGGGGCCTTTTCCACTCCTTCTCCCGACAGTGGGGCCTGCTCCACTCCTTCTCCCGACAGTGGGGCCTGCTCCACTCCTTCTCCCGACAGTGGGGCCTTTTCCACTCCTTCTCCCGACAGCGCGGCCCGCTCCACTCCTTCTCCCGACAGTGGGGCCTGCTCCACTCCTTCTCCCGACAGTGGGGCCTGCTCCACTCCTTCTCCCGACAGTGTGGCCTGCTCCACTCCTTCTCCCGACAGTGGGGCCTGCTCCACTCCTTCTCCCGACAGTGGGGCCATTTCCACTCCTTCTCCCGACAGTGGGGCCTGCTCCACTCCTTCTCCCGACAGTGGGGCCTTTTCCACTCTTTCTCCCGACAGCGGGGCCCGCTCCACTCCTTCTCCCGACAGTGGGGCCAATTCCACTCCTTCTCCCGACAGTGGAGCCTGCTCCACTCCTTCTCCCGACAGTGGGGCCTTTTCCACTCCTTCTCCCGACAGTGGGGCCTTTTCCACTCCTTCTCCTCACAGCGGGGCCTGCTCCACTCCTTCTCCTGACAGTGGGGCCATTTCCACTCCTTCTCCCGACAGTGGGGCCTGCTCCACTCCTTCTCCCGACAGTGGGGCCTGCTCCACTCCTTCTCCCGACAGTGGGGCCTTTTCCACTCCTTCTCCCGACAGTGGGGCCTTTTTCACTCCTTCTCCTCACAGCGGGGCCTGCTCCACTCCTTCTCCCGACAGTGGGGCCATTTCCACTCCTTCTCCCGACAGTGGGGCCTGCTCCACTCCTTCTCCCGACAGTGGGGCCTGCTCCACTCCTTCTCCCGACAGTGGGGCCTTTTCCACTCCTTCTCCCGACAGTGGGGCCTGCTCCACTCCTTCTCCCGACAGTGGGGCCTGCTCCACTCCTTCTCCCGACAGTGGGGCCTTTTCCACTCCTTCTCCCGACAGCGCGGCCCGCTCCACTCCTTCTCCCGACAGTGGGGCCATTTCCACTCCTTCTCCCGACAGTGGAGCCTGCTCCACTCCTTCTCCCGACAGTGGGGCCTTTTCCACTCCTTCTCCCGACAGTGGGGCCTTTTCCACTCCTTCTCCTCACAGCGGGGCCTGCTCCACTCCTTCTCCTGACAGTGGGGCCATTTCCACTCCTTCTCCCGACAGTGGGGCCTGCTCCACTCCTTCTCCCGACAGTGGGGCCTGCTCCACTCCTTCTCCCGACAGTGGGGCCTGCTCCACTCCTTCTCTCGACAGTTGAAGGCGCTGTCCCAGTTGATAATCACCTCAATAATTGCCTCAAAACTGAACCTAAACCGAAACTAATTTCACACATATAACAGATTAAATAAATTAAGTAAAGTATGATAGGGAGAAAGGGGGAGGGGAAGCAAACGATGCATAATTATGTCATCACCAATTGTGAATGAAGAACAGGACGTGCCATTCTATTGTATTGATCTATTCCAATTAGAACCTCAAAACGGTATGTACCCTATTAGACTATTCTCCAAAATTAAAACAATTATAGCAATGGCCTTTGATTGTGGACTGTATTATTATACATACTGGATGGACTGGTTACCTTCTGCTACACTCCAAACTGTCTATCCATGAGTCTGGGAGAGAACATATAGGCCTAGGCGATGTGGTTGGTTCATTGATTGTGCAGAGCGGCTTACAGAGATAGCCGCCCCCAATTTGTATTTGATTTTGAATAGCCTAGAAAACATTTATGTTCATAATGAATAGGCTGAGACATTACCTTAGCTACAGAATATCTCACCACTGTGTATTTCCATCTCCTCCATGACAGTCTGATACAACGTAATGACCGCCACAGCCCTAGGCTAGAACAATTTGGCACCAAAGACCTCTTAAATCATTTTTTTAAAATGTTTTCCTGCCGTGCGTAATATGCTGTAGGCTATGTATTGTATAACAGCACAATCATTATTTTAATTCAGTTTTTGTATTTTTTGGGGGCTTTGGCTCATATATGGGCCTATGTGTATGCATCAGCTCTAATATGCGTATGACTGTTTTGAATGAATCATCAACTTAGAAAGCACTGGTCATTTTGTTATGTTAGGCTTTGAAACAACGACCATGTTTTCCACTCAGTTTCAACCTGTTGTTGAACTTCTTTCGTCAAATTGATCATCACAGTGAGGTGAGTTTTAAAAACACGATACTGTTTTGATGATAAGTGTTTGATGTGATTTGACTGCATTTGCATTGATATCAGAGTGGTTAGAGGGACAATAGAGCCCCGAGTACCAGGTCATTAACGACCTGATGGTCGCTATCAACACATGTCCACATGTGCATAAGAGGAGAATACCATGACTCAACGGTCACGTGGAATTTTACTGTGGTCATGACTCATGACTGCCGGTGTGGCATAATACTGTCAGTGCAACAGCCCTAACCCTATATCAGCACAACAAATCCAAACAGTTTTGTCAGTCTACTCTGGCCTACTTGGAGTACACATTGAGAGTGCGTAATTTACAATGCCAAGATGACCAACACGAATGGATGCACATGCTAAGTTAGCATTGCTACAAAATCTGAATGAAAACGACAGATGCTGGGGAAGAAATTATTCATGACATCTGATTATTCTTCAGATTCTGAGCCTCATCATGAACCTAAGCCTGAACCTAAGCCTGAACCTAAACCTGAACCTAAGCCTGAACCTAAGCACTAAAAGACATGCTCCAACTGACATGGACATGCTCCAACTGTGTGAAGACGCACACCATGTAAGCACGAGCTGACAATAATTGACTATTTTTGACTGCTGTCATTGACACTTATATTCATTATAATGCCATTATTGCTTTTGTGCTGATTTACACTTTATCAAGCACACTTGGAGATTATAATGTTTAGGCTACTGATGTTTTCGTCATTTGACTGCGCATCTTGCAGACTTTGCATCTTGGAAGATGGGGATTATTATATTTTTATTAAAATAAGTTGTTACTGCATTCCAACACATATACTTTCTGTTTCACAGTTGTAACAAAGGAACTCTACAAATAAAATACATTGAACACTTGAATGTGTTTCTATTTTTGTTCTTTTTACATATAGCCTATAGTAACAAACTAGTGAAAATGCTATTATGTTATTTAAAAAATATATATTTGTATTCTAATGTTACCTAAGACCTTCATAAACACAACCAAATTATAATTTTTGCGATAGAATATATGAAATGTATTAATTACACTGTTAGAATGTTGCAGTCAGAATGGCTGCTCATTACTTAATATATATTTTTTTAAATGTAACAAATTCTTATTTACAATGATGGCCTACCCTGGCCAAACCCGGACGACGCTGGGCCAATTGTGCGCCACCCTACGGGACTCCCAATCACGGCCGGTTGTGATACAGCCTGCAATCGAACCAGGGTGTCTGTAGTGATGCCTCAAGCACTGAGATGCAGTGCCTTACACGGAACCCAAACCGGCTTCGCTCGTGCGCCATCGTGCATACATTTATTTGTCCCCCTACACCAAACGCGATCACGACACGCAGTTTAAAATATCAAAACAAACTCTGAACCAATTACATTAATTTGGGAACAGGCCGAAAAGCACTAAACATTTATGGAAATTTAGCTAGTTAGCTTGCACTTGCTATTTAATTTGTCCTGGGATATAAACATTGAGTTGTTATTTTACCTGAAATGCACAAGGTCCTCTACCCCGACAATTAATCCACACATAAAACGGTCTACCGAATCGTTTCTAGTCATCTCTCTTCCTTCCAGGCTTTTTCTTCTCTTGACTTTATATTGTGATTGGAAACTTTCATAAATTAGGTGCATTACTGCCACTGACCTCGTTTGTCTTTCAGTCACCCACGTGGGTATAACCAATGAGGAGATAGCACGCGGGTACCTTCTTCTATAAACCAATGAGGAGATGGGAGAGGCAGGACTGCGTCAGAAATAGATCTGCGTCAGAAATAGAACTGATTTCTATTTTAGCCCTTGGCAACGCAGACGCTCGTTGGCGCGGGCGAGCAGTGTGGGTGCAATAATTGAATAACATTGATTTCCACACACGCGAGCGGTGTGGTCAGCCTATTAGGGCTCCCGAGTGGAGCAGCGGTCTAAGGGAAAGGGGCGGTCCATCGAGGCCCAGCGGTACTAGAGTTAAAGGGTAACTCAACCACCTTTCATTACCTCACCTCATTTTCATTATCTCCAGCACAATATCAGTGTCAACATGTGAAAATGGCGCATTTCGAAGTTTTGTAGAAAAAAATATAAAAAGTTCTAACCAATGACATCATCAAAAGTTTAAACCTTTAAAAAAACTGTGATTTTCAAACACTATGACATTTGCGGTGACATGGGGAGCAAGAAAGTACCATCCCTCAGTTTTTCCCTTTTAATCCTACCCTGTGATGACACAGAGAAGCATTTTTTAGGACCTTCATATTTTTTTAACCACAGATCATAGAAATGGCAGTTTTCACATATGTAGACACTGGTTTGGTGATAATTAATATGATGTTGAAAAGTGTCGGAATTGCCTTTAAAGTTTAAAAAGGGGTTGCTTCATCTCCCGTGGTCTGCGGGGTCTTGAACATGTTGGCGTTTGACTTTCTTACTGGTCACAGGTCCAGCGGTGAGAACAGACAGACAGAGGTTAGGAGGATTAGTACTAATAACGTTGTGGTCTTAGTTGAGGGAGGAAACACGGGGAAAACAATAGATTGAGGTACAGTAGGAGGACCCGGAGGGTCCACATTGAGGAAGACATTGCACACTAAATAGACTTAATGATAACAGAGGAAAGCTTTCCTTTTCTGATCCAGATGAAAATATGGAACATAAAGATAGGGAACACTCTTTCAAAGAGAGAACAAACATTGTGCTTTATGAATTGGGCCTAGAACAAAAACATTTTTTTATTTATTTTTTACCCCCTTTTCTCCCCAATTTCGTGGTATCCAATTGTTAGTAATTACTATCTTGTCTCATCGCTACAACTCCCGTACGGGCTCGGGAGAGACGAAGGTCGAAAGCCATGCGTCCTCCGAAACACAACCCAACCAAGCCGCACTGCTTCTTAACACAGCGCGCCTCCAACCCGGAAGCCAGCCGCACCAATGTGTCGGAGGAAACACTGTGCACCTGGCTCCCTTGATTAGCGCGCACTGCGCCCGGCCCGCCACAGGAGTCGCTGTTGCGCGATGAGACAAGGATATCCCTACCGGCCAAACCCTCCCTAACCTGGACGACGCTAGGCCAATTGTGCGTCGCCCAACGGACCTCCCGGTCGCGGCCGGCTGCGACAGAGAGCGAACCCAGAGTCTCTGGTGGCGCAGCTAGCGCTGCGATGCAGTGCCCTAGACCACTGCGCCACCCGGGAGGCCCATAAAATTGGTTCTTACGGTCCCTGTAGTTTGGGAAAACTGAAAGACCCCCTTTCCTTGTTTCATATGAAATTGACATTTCCTGTCCAAGACCTACCATGAATAACCACTCTCTCATGGTTGAAATGTCCTCATGTAAACAATGTACACAATGTACACAAGCACACTATACATGTATTGATACACATCTAAAACGCCCAGCAGTACAGACATTGTGGCGCGGCCTCTCTCAGTAATACTGGTTATTTAATGTCTATCACTACATTCATTGTTTACTCAATAATGCATTTATTACCGTTTCCTGCTTATGTACCCAGTCGCACCCTTGTCATTACATTCTCACAGTAGACTTTTTGGGGGTAAGAACTTCAGTTTATATAAGGTTAGAAGGCATGTCATGTTTAGTGTAGGGATTTGGACGCTCCTTTCAAGCATGGGAAGACAGTGCAGTTTACTGACAGAGAGCTCTACTGCACTGGGCTGCTGATCATGGTGCATCTCTAGCTATTTCCAGTGGAGCGCCAGAGGAAGGATGTGAACTGGGGGATGAATCAAAGCATGGTTCACAATGCATGGTTAGGTTATTTGTGAGACTAGTGATCCATAAAGATGTTGTAAATGATGCGACAATGCTGCTGTACCATTTGAATTGAATGTCAGTCGTTACAGCACGATATCATTGAGGATGAGAACAAGTTTTACTGTACGTCAACAGGGACCTAGAAACAAAGCTCCCATCCAAGGGCTTGAAATTGACACGGCCTAGTCAGTTAGACGGATGCATCAATTTACGACCCTTGAAACGGTGTTCAATTAACCAGTGCACAGGGGGGCCTCTGAGTCATAAATCATGATTGTGCGTGATGTGTTTCACAGCTCTCTGCCTCAGGGTGTGTGTGTGTGCACCTGGGTTGTGTGTGCAGTGAACCCTGCTGTCTGTGGAGCCGGCCTGTCACTCACTGGGCCCTAATGGACACGTATCCGTGACGACACGGCGGTCAGGCACTCCCCGTGAAGGAGAGGGCCGTGAGACTTTCATCTCCAGGCCAACTGACATGGCTCGACAGCTGCAGGGCAGGCCACTGGGGAGCTGGCTGAGAGACCCCAAGTATCAGAGCTCAGGCCAGCCCCGGCTAAAGGAGGCCACCATCACACTGCAGCAGGTAGCAGCAACCCTGGAGAAAATACATCGAAGCCGCCCTAAACGCAGGCCTGGCTACTCAATAACCTTGCTCCGGCCAAACGCTACGCCACGACCACGGACATAAGTTTCTACTCCGCAGTGAGTCTGGATCGGAGTACCTCCCGGACGATTTCTAGCACGCAAACACATTGTAACTGTTCTGATTGGTCCCAGAAACCGACGGGTTGCGCCAGAGCCAGAACACGTAGGTAAAGAGGCGTTTTGAAAATGCGTCATTGGCTTTGATACGCTGATTGTTTAGAGATTATCCAATCACTGATTACTTGTGTTTTGTACAACACACTAATTTTGACATCACCACAAACAACTTCAACAATGGCAGACTGGAGTATGTCGCGAACGCAGGGGAGCAGCGGAATAATTCCGTTGGAGTCGTCAGGCAACCTAAACACTGGCCTGGCGCTTCTTTTGTGATCAGGATTTAAATGCAAAGAAAAATAAGTCGTTGGTGCTGATGCAGAAGTCAGTTACATGAGAAGAACGCTCCAAAGACATGTTGGTTTAACTGAAAGAGGAGGAATGAGGAGAGAAAAGCAAAGGGCAATGAAAGAGGGAATGTTTTCCTTGGCACAGAGAGCAGAGAAAAACCGCCCTGCTGTTTCATGACAAAAGACCAGAAAAGTGCTTTAATTATAGGTGTGCAAAGGACTAACAGTACAGCTATGATTTGATAGGTAAAGCTGAACAGTGTAAGGAGGGCAGGCAGTTCAGAAAACACATAGATCATAGTTCATCTCAAGTCAAACCTCAGAAGGTTCCGTTGGGGGATTCAATCACTGGGTTTATTTTCTACCCAAACACGGCAGTTCAAGCTTATTCCCATCTGTCAGACTATCATCTGATGAAGTGTCATTTTATGAAAGGAAGGATCAATCTCAGAAGATACACAAATCAGGCTGCATTATACTATACCAGTGGTTCCCAAACTTTTTATAGTCCCGTACCCCTTAAAATATTCAACCTCCAGCTGCATACAGGGCCAGCTACAATGTTGTTTTTTGCCATCATTGTAAGCCTGCCACAAACATCCTTTACGATACAGTTAAACATAAGAATGAGTGTGAATTTTTGTCAAAACCCGGCTTGTGGGAAGTGACAAAGACCTCTTATAGGACCAAGGCACAAATAATAATACATCAATAATTTTCTCTTTATTTAACCATCTTACATATAAAACCATATTTGTTCATCAAAAATTGTGAATAACTCACCACAGGTTAATGAGAAGGGTGTGCTTGAAAGGATGCACATAACTCCAATGGTGGGTTGTACTGGAGAGATTCTCAGTCTTAAATCATTTCTCACACACAGTCTGTGCCTGTATTTCGTTTTTCATGCTAGTGAGGGCCGAGAATCCACTCTCACATAGGTACGTGGTTGCAAAGGGCATCAGTGTCTTAACAGCGCGATTTACCAAGGCAAGAAACTCTGAGCGCAGCCTTATCCAGAAATCTGGCAGTGGCTTCTGATTAAATTCCATTTTCACAGAACCACTTGTTGCAATTTCGATGACTCTCTTGTTCAGATATCAGTAAGTGGACTGGAGGCAGGGCATGAAAACGATAACGATTCCAGTTGTTTGTGTTGTCCGTTTCCGGAAAGTACCTGCGTAATTGCGCACCCAGCTCACTCAGGTGCATTGCTATATCACATTTGACATTGTCCGTAAGCTTGAGTTTATTTGAACACAAAAAAAATCATGCAATGACGGAAAGACCTGTGTGTGTCCTTGTTAATGCAGACAGAAAAGAGCTCCAACTTCTTATTCATAGCCTCAATTTTCTCCCGCACATTGAATATAGTTGCAGAGAGTCCCTGTAATCCTAGATTCAGATCATTCAGGCGAGAAAAAACATCACCCAGATAGGCCAGTTGTGTGAGAAACTCGTCAACATGCAAGCGGTCAGACAAGTGAAAATTATGGTCAGTAAAGAAAACTTTAAGCTCGTCTCAATAATAAAATATGTGTCAATACTTTGCCCCTTGATAACCAGCACATTTCTGTATGTTGTCAAAGCATTACATGGTCGCTGCCAATATCATTGCATAATGCAGTAAATACACGAGAGTTCAGGGGCCTTGCTGTAACAAAGTTAACTATTTTCACTGTAGTGTCCAAAAAGTCTTTCAAGCTGTCAGGCATTCCCTTGGCAGCAAGAGCTTCTCGGTGGATGCTGCAGTGTACCCAAGTGGCATCGGGAGCAACTGCTTACACGTGCGTTACCACTCCACTATGTCTTCCTGTCATGGCGTTTGCGCCATCAGTACAAATACCAACACATCTTGACCACCAAAGTCCATTTGATGTCACAAAGCTGTCGTACTTAAAAAATATCCTCTCCTGTTGTCCTGGTTTACAGTGGTTTGCAGAAGAGGATGTCTTCCTTAATTGACCCCCATAAACGTAACGGACATATACCAGGAGCTGTGCCAGGCCTGCCACGTCTGTTGACTCATCCAGCTGTAACGCATTTAATTCACTGGCTTGTATGCGAAGCAGTAATTGTTTCAAAAAATCTTCTGCCATGTCATTGATGCATCGTGAAACAGTGTTGTTTGATGAAGTAATTGTCTGTATAGTTTTTTGGGCCTTTCCCCCCAGCATTGTTCCAGCCATATCCGCAACAGCAGGAAGAATTAAGTCCTTCATAATAGTATGGGGCTTGCCTGTCCTAGCCATTCGGTAGCTCACCATATAAGACGCTTATAGCCCCTTCTTATTAATGCTATCTGTTGCTTTTATACATGTCTTACTACTCGCAAGTCATCTTTATTCTCGCTCAAAAAACTCCCGTGGCTTATTTTTCAAATTGTCATGTTTCTTTTCTAAATGTCTGCGCAAGAGTGAAGGTTTCCTGCGAGAGAGTAACAGTTAATGTGATTGGATGTTCATTATTTGACTAGGCTACCTGTATTTGACATCGTGTTGTCATTTCGCTGAACACTAGATGGTTGAATTTTATTTTTGGCAGTGAAACGAGGCTACTCGGGCGAGAGAGAGAAACTCACCCAAATGTATAGCCCCGTTGGAAAATATAAATGTACTGTTTGAAAATGTGAGAAAAATTCCAACAAATGATACATTTTACCCGCGTTTGGGAATACTTGTACTATACATATAAAGACAACAAAAACTGGACCCAACGTCCTGCGTAGAAAACCAACAATAGATTGGTCATCCAAACCAAAATAGGAAGAGCGGTAATTTCCTTGACCACATCCTATTTTGTCTTAAAAGTATCACCAGAGAGGGTTAACCAAAAATGCCATGAAAAGGGAAACATCTGTCTCAACTACGTGTCTCTGCACCTCAGCCAATTCATTAGGCCAAAAGAGTTAATGCACCTGAGACTATTTTGAGGGAAGCAAACATTAGAAAACAGGCTAGACCTGTACATTGAAAGGATTTTCTTATCTTAATCAAAAGGTCACAAACTCTGTATTCTCCTATGTAATGTCAACACTGCAAAGGTGATGGGGCTCCCCAGGGTTCACAGGTGAAGGGGCTCCCCAGGGTTCACAGGTGAAGGGGCTCCCCAGGGTTCACAGGTGATGAGGCTCGCCAGAGTTCACAGGTGATGGCGCTCGCCAGAGTTCACAGGTGATGGCGCTCCCCAGGGTTCACAGGTGATGGGGCTCCCCAGGGTTCACAGGTGAAGGGGCTCCCCAGGGTTCACAGGTGAAGGGGCTCCCAGGGTTCACAGGTGAAGGGGCTCCCCAGGGTTCATAGGTGAAGGGGCTCCCCAGGGTTCACAGGTGAAGGGGCTCCCCAGGGTTCACAGGTGAAGGGGCTCCCCAGGGTTCACAGGTGAAGGGGCTCCCCAGGGTTCACAGGTGAAGGGGCTCCCCAGGGTTCACAGGTGAAGGGGCTCCCCAGGGTTCACTGGAAAATGGTGTGCCTTTGACTCCCTATGAGCCCACCATCATACAGCATCAGTTGAATCACATTACAGTGCATTGGTCCACTGAGAAAATCCAAGACGTTCTTTTCAAGTACTAGGCCTAAAATGTCCTAGTAGCCGTTGTCTGTCTCTCTCCTCTATGCTGCAGTGACCACTACAGAACTTCAGTGTTTATAGCGCCGTCCATATTATTTTTATTAGTGTTACACCATTGTTCTTACGTAATATAAACATATACAATTCTAGTAGCACGTCTTAGACTGATGGACTGTGTCATCCCCACGGCCTCCACAATGGATCAGTCCGCTCAGACAGGAGCCAATCAGACAGCGGTCTTAGAATGATGGACTGTGCCATCCCCACGGCCTCTACAATAGATTAGTCCACTCAGACATGCACGAATCAGACATGTCTTGTACACAATTAAATTATTATTATTATTATTTGCTACAGCTCGACTAAAGAAATCTCGGTCGACCAACAGCCTATTGACCAAACAGTCAACTAAATGGGATCAGCCCTAATGTCCACCAACAGGACTAGCAGCTACAACACATCTGGTGTAGCAGGGGGAAACCGCTGCACCACCTTGGGAGATAATCCCATGGCTTCACTCTGGACCTGCTGGACTGTGATGTGCTGTGGCGTTATCTGCACCGGAAGCAGACTGGAGATTGCATCTCCAGGTCCCAAATTGTAGGCCTAAGCCCCAGTGCTGGAGCAGTGCCTGGAGAAGAGCCATGGACACAGATACTGACTCACCGCTGTGATTATATCATATACCCACTGCTACCATGCTGGGCGCTCCACCAACCCACCAAGACTGTAATATGCCCTAAACCTCACAATGACCCTGAGACTAAACGCTGAACTGAGTTCATATTCAGCACTGTCCCAAAAGAGAGGTCCAAATTCTTTGTCTAATGGGTGCAGCTATTGCTCTGACCCAAATTATTCGTCCAATTCTCTTTTCCAGAGAATTCTGTTTCCAAGTAATTAGCATATTTGCCAGAGGATCGCACGCAAACACTAAAAGACAGTAAAAAATTTGAGATGAGGTACTAATTGAGCTAACAATCATTCACTCTGTCATTTGTTCCCAGGCCAGACAGAGCCTTCCTGGAAACCTTGGTGGGGGCCTGGCTGTGGGAGTGGGATGCAAAGCAAGACTATGAGAGGAGATAAGGTCCCTGGTCGTTCTCCCTGTTGAGGCCCATTAGACAGCTGACACAATGGAGCGCCACGCATGCAAATGACCTGCGTGAGTTGCATTGTGTCTCCGCCCAGCTGGGCGTCTACAGAGAATAGGGCTCGGGGGTGTGACATATACGGCAGGTTTTATTAAAGAAAGAGACATACATTCAGATGAAAGAAGGACAGCAGGGTGACATAATCGCCCTGATGGGGGGGTTCTGCCATACAGACCCATATGGACTGGGGGGTGGGGCTAATGGAGAGGCAGGTGCATGACACCAGCATCACAACATCTGAGAGGAAATGATCAGTGATGTTTGCATATGATACATCCAGAAGATTACATTTGGTTGCTGTTTGTTATGTGGCCAGAGTCAGCAGAGGCTAATGAAAAGAGAGCCAACCAGCCAGCCAAGACAGACAGGACAGGACAGACACACACACTATAGTAGCTCTGTGTTGATCCAGCTGGAAGCTGCTGACAGAGCCTAACTCACACTGACCTGCAGGAATGCTAAACGGGACACTTCACCTCTGTGTGTCACTCAGGTGTTTGTGACAGAAAAGGAGGGCCCAGAGACCAGGGCCTAATGATTATAGCTTATTGGATGGCAGGCCCTAATGGGAGGCCTAATGGCCAGTTGATGATGTAGTGGCAGACTCTAGGGTCCTCTTGGAAGAGCTTGTCAAGGAGGTATGCATTTATATCTGCACCGCTGTGGTAACTGACTGCACACACAGAGAACCAAGCCCTTAATGAGATACTTTTTCCCAGCATGGAGAATGTTCCTTGGGTAAAAAAAGAAAAACATTGCATTGTTTTTGTCTTGAGGGGTGGAGGACAGCAAATATGAATGTGTGTGTGTGTGTGTGTGTGTGAGTTCATGCCTCTTCCTCTTTAAGCTAAACAGACGCACCAGAACACTCCATACTTTTTGGTCACACGATAAGAGGAAACTCCACACCCCATCCTTTGTTCATAATGGACTTTTACTCTCCAGCGGCGCCAAACTTTCATCTACTTATTTCCCCAGTACTAACTCCCCTCTCCTCCTGAAAGAGTAAGCATGTGACTAACCATGTCCGTTTGCGGTCAGTGTGGGTGAGGTGAGGTGCAATAGGCCTCCACTTACAGTAATGGAGATAAGGTGACAGATTAACAGCCCAGGGAGAGATCCCAGCCACTTTCCCTTTCGACAGCTCTGCTCCTCTCCGCTTCGATATCAGCACTGCAGCCGAGACCACATTTCCTCATCTCCATGACAAAAGCTAGACTTTTCTCTCCTCTAAACCCAAAGTCCTGTTTGAAGTCGCCTCAGACTCCTGGAGGGCAGAATAGTAACAGTTCTGAGGCCTCTTACCCTTCTCTTTGTCCTCTAGACCAAAACTTTCATCTCAGTCTTCGGGTTAAGCCGAACTGTAATGTCACAAGAGGAGTCGGATTTCAGTTCCAGAAAACAGATGGGAGGTATCCTTGTGGGGTACACATTCCTACAACATGACATCATCCCTCCTAGTCTTTTTCTGCATTCAAACGCACTGTGCTGCTATGTCGTGTCTTGGACAATGGTTGGCACAGATAGAGCGGGAGGGATTTGGGGAAAATAACTGAAACCTTGATAAGACCAAGCAGTCCACAGCTGGGAGTCAGTCATAAGTCATACTGTTCTGTTGCCCGTTTGGTGCCTTAGCTTTTTGTCAGCGTGAAACTGCATCTTAATGTACCGTTTTTTCCAGTTCAGAGTGCCAGTGTGCACCTGGGCCTATGCTCCAGTCACATCCTGCATGAAGGCTGAGTCATTAAGGCCCTCAACAGGAAGGGTGCTTTGAAAGCTCTGCACTGGTGCCTTTTGGAAAACGACTGCACTCAGAATAGCAGCTTTCCACTATTACGCACGTGTCAAAATGTGTAAAGCCAGCCTTGAGCCATAAGAGGTAGAGAGATATGTGCATGTGAGCCTACGTTTCTATGTTGTGGAAATACCATGACGTGACATCCAAAATGTCATTCTAATCTTGACTGTATAAAGATTAAGATTGAATACATTTTCAAAAGAGGTGAACAATCAGTCATATCTTAAAATCTTATGGTTGTTCAGTCAGGTAATGTCAATGATGAGACATTGTGAAAGCTGTATATCTGACATGATGCCGTGGAAACAGACAGGCAGAGATAAGCAACAAACAAAAGGAGCCCATTCAACTGAACAAAGCTTACATAATACACAAAAACATACACCCCCAAACCCCCCAGACTACACACATCCTTACAAGGACACATGCATGAACTAACATACACCCCCAAACCACACACATCCTTACAAGCACATGCAGGAACTAACATACAAATTAGGGCAATGTCATTCAACTTTTTTGTAAATATGGTAGTGCATTCCAACGTTTGTTGTATCATCGACATTGGTATCTGCTCTAACGGGTGGTTTTGAAAGACCCCCACCCTTTTAATTCCAGTAAATCTGGCACTCATCAAAAAAAATTAAAGGATGGTTAAAGAGAGACATGAAACAAAGTTCAACAGAAGTTCAGCAGTTTCCCAAATGTCCAAGGCAAGAGATATCCTTGAGGCTGTGTTTATAGATTCATCTTGGTCTTAGATGAGTAAAACTAAGAAATGCTTTGATAAATGTTGGCTAGCTTGTCTGTGATCCAACCCAGTAGAAAACAGAACACTTGACAAAGGGTCATAGGTAGACCACTCTGGTAACAATAACCTTTGCTTTTCCCATTTGGGTTTCTTCTCTTTCCACTTGCGTCAGAGACCAGACACAAAATCCCTGACAGCTAGAGGTCCTGAAGGGCC
Source organism: Salvelinus namaycush (assembly GCF_016432855.1). Classification (NCBI taxonomy): domain Eukaryota; kingdom Metazoa; phylum Chordata; class Actinopteri; order Salmoniformes; family Salmonidae; genus Salvelinus; species Salvelinus namaycush. The sequence goes on along the minus strand of NC_052347.1, from coordinate 12,698,995 downwards.
CCATTCCAACACAGACCAGTGCTTCTTCCTCTTCTGAGGCATAGGCTAACTGACCTCCTTTACAAGGTCTATGGGACCTGTCTGTTTAGCGAGCCAATTAAACATTTAGCACACCAACGGTAGAGTTGACAGGCAAACACCGGCGGCTTCAGTACAGAGACAGAATTTCACGGTCTGTCTAAAAGGTTTTAACACTTTCCCATCAATATGCCCAGTCTGAAAAGAAAGTGGAAATTTTCTTCTCATTATCCTGAGCTGTACTTAAGGCATTGTGACATGGGAGAGGAAGGTGCAATGGTGAAGGAGAAAGCATAATATTATGTTGAACTTCAACCATAAAAACTAGCAGATGACGGAGCAAACGATATGCTGTGTTTACGTGAAACAAGGTCAAGTCTATATGCAAAACGTCTAGTATGTTGGGATGGAAACTAGAAAAATGGGTACAATATTCAGATCAAGTGAACTCCAGCTCATTCCTTTTTGCCAGTAGCAAGAAGTACTATACTGGCAATGACTAAACTGTACATGGATGGAGCTTTTCCCAGAATTATTGTTATTTCAATAGTTCAACACTGTGATGCCTCTGTAATGGAGGGAAGGAGGAGGTTGTGTGCCTGTCTGTGTCATGATGCCCCAGATGTGCTAGCTAGAGGCAGGAATAACAAGGCGTCAGGAGTAGGCCTAAGTAAGTGGAATGAAGGGACTGTATTGGGTGTTTGGGTGGGCTGGCTCTGTTTGAACACAAAGTCATGAATAAACCATGGCTGCAGTATGGGCGAGTGGCCTGGCGACCAATAGACAGTCACAGTGGGCTCTTTAGAAGCCCATCACTGGCCTGGGGAGGCTGACAGCTGCTCCCTCCCGGAGAATCACCACAGACACCACCGCCGCCGCGCTGGACGTTTTGTTTGGGGCTCTCTTAACGGCCCTGCCTTTCATTGTGGCCCAACAGTTTTACGAGACGCCAATAATGGGACATTGATGGTCTTCAATACGGAACACCGCTCCCTCTGGTCAACAATAATGCAGTGTGTGGCACACTTACGTTTAAAAAAGACAGATGGCGATGTTATACGCCAGGGGGGTTTCACTCCCAATTCCTGGGGGTTTGCATGGATGCACATCTAACATCAAACCAATTCCCCAAGCTTTGTAGGTCTAATTGGGCAACAAGCTGTGAAATATTTGTTGGCATAAAAACACAAATGAAACCTTATCAGCTTGAATATGTTGGACTTTTAAATAGAGGCCGGAGGTAAAGATGGCTTATAAAAAACCATAATGGAACCAACATCAGTTTTAAATATTGACTTTCTAATGCAGGACAAATGAGTAGCTCTATACAGTACACAAACATGTGATCCTCTGTCATTCTAACAGCTCCCATATTCCAATATACCATATGTCAATCTCAGACAAAGCGTTTTAAAAATGTTTTAATTGCGGCAGCTCTGAACAAAGCAAAATCCACAGAATGGGGGGAAAAACCCATGCAACTAAAAAACAAAGGGATTTGTGGTATCTGATGTCTAGGGGATGTAATAAAAATGGGTTAGACAGGATTAACACACGGATTTTGTCTATATTATCACACACTTAACCTCTTCAAACAAATTCCTAAACAATCCAACCTGGGTCCCTCATTCTGTTGTGGCCAGAGTGAGAGAAAGAGGTCAGAGTCCGAACGTGTGTCTCTGAGCCAACTGGCCTGGCTACATCCCACCGTTCCTGAGACTCTTTGACCATGAGACGTGGGACACAGAACTCACACCGCGCTGTTGCTGGCTCACCGGGGACCTGTTAAGGGTTTAGTTTGGCTGACTCTGCCATGTAGGAGAGAGAAGAGGAAGCTCCGCTACGTTGGACCTTTCTTTCTCATCCCAGCCCGACCCATAATTCCCCTTAATCTGGTTGAGCACCATATGGGAGGGAGTGGATTGGGTGAGGCAGAGACCTGAGGTACCAGATGTCAGAGAAACGGTTGTGTGATGTGTGTTTGTTTGTGGAAACCTGATGGCGTGGGTAATGGCTGTCCCCAATCCCATCAATGGGCTGGGTTGGAGCTCATAACAACAGCTGAGCCACACGTAACGTATAAGGTGATAAATTGGGATGGGCGAGAGGCAAAACAAAGGGAGAGGGTAATCCGACAGTCTCTAGGAATCCCCTCTGGGACTTGGGGGCAGACCCAAGCAGCACGGCAGGCCTGTCAGCTGGCTGAGGCAACTCCAGCCCAGCCCGGAGTGTAGGGGCCACAAGAGCATCCCGTGATAAAAGGGCAATTCCGCCACTTTTCAAAGTCATATTCATCATCTCCAGCACCAAACCTGCCTACGTACAGTTGAAGTCGGAAGTTTACATACACTTAGGTTGGAGTCATTAAAACTCGTTTTTAAACCACTCCACAAGTTTCTTATTAACAAACTATAGTTTTGACAAGTTGGTTAGGACATCTACTTTGTGCATGACAAGTAATTTTTCCAACAATTGTTTACAGACAGATTATTTCACTTATAATTCACTGTATCACAATTCCAGTGGGTCAGAAGTTTACATACACTAAGTTGACTGTGCCTTTAAACAGCTTGGAAATTTTCAGAAAATTATGTCATGGCTTTAGAAGCTTCTGATAGACTAATTGACATCATTTGAGTCAATTGGAAGTGTACCTGTGAATGTATTTCAAGGCCTACCTTCAAACTCAGTGCCTCTTTGCTTGACATCATGGGAAAATCAAAAGAACTCAGCTAAGACCTCAGAAAGAAAATTATAGACCTCCACAAGTCTGGTTCATCTTTGGGAGCAATTTCCAAACGCCTGAAGGTACCACGTTCATCTGTACAAACAATAGTACGCAAGTATAAATACCATGGAACCACGCAGCCGTCATACCGCTCTGTCTCCTAAAGATTAACGTACTTCGGTGCGAAAAGTGCAAATCAATCCCAGAACAACAGCAAAGGACCTTGTGAAGATGCTGGAGGAAACAGGTACAAAAGTATCTATATCCACAGTAAAACGAGTCCTATATTGACATAACCTGAAAGGCCGCTCAGCAAGGAAGAAGCCACTGCTCCAAAACCACCATAAAAAAGACAGACTACAGTTTGCAACTGCACATGGGGACAAAGGTCGTACTTTGTGGTCTGATGAAACAAAAATAGAACTGTTTGAACATAATGACCATCATTATGTTTGAAAGAAAAGGGGGGAAGCTTGCAAGCCGAAGAACACCATCCCGACCGTGAAGCATGGGGGTGGCAGCATCATGTTGTGGGGGTGCTTTGCTGCAGGAGGGACAGGTGCACTTCACAAAATAGATGGCATCATGAGGGAGGAAAATGAGGTGTATATATTGAAGCAACATCTCAAGACATCAGTCAGGAAGTTAAAGCTTGGTCGCAAATGGGTCTTCCAAATGGACAATCAAACTTCCAAAGTTGTGGCAAAATGGCTTAAGGACAACAAATTCAAGGTATTGGAGTGGCCATCACAAATCCCTGACCTCAATCCTATAGAAAATGTGTGGGTCAGAACTGAAAAAGCGTGTGCGAGCAAGGAGGCCTACAAACCTGACTCAGTTACACCAGCTCTGTCAGGAGGAATGGGCCAAAATTCACCCAACTTATTGTGGAAAGCTTGTGGAAGGCTACCCCAAACATTTGACCCAAGTTAACAATTTAAAGGCAATGCTACCAAATAATAATTGAGTGTATGTAAACTTCTGACCCACTGGGAATGTGATGAAAGAAGTAAAAGCTGAAATAAATTGTTCTCTCTATTATTATTCTGACATTTCACATTCTTAAAATAAAGTGGTGATCCTAACTGACCTAACACAGGGAATTTTTACTTGGATTAAATGTCAGGAATTGTGAAAAACTGAGTTTAAATGTATTTGGCTAAGGTGTATGTAAATTTCCAACTTCAACTGTATGTGAAAACAGCGCGTTTCTATGATCCGTGGTAAAAAGATCATTAGAAATTTAATAAAAACATGATTCTCTGTCACATTGTAGGATTAAAAGTAAAAACTGATTTTAAGGGTTTAAACCTGCAACGAGTTTCGAGCCCAAGGGAGGGTATTTTCTTGCTCCTCACGTCACCACAAATGTAAAAAAAAATATATATTTAACTAGCAAGTCAGTTAAGAACAAATTCTTATTTACAATGATGGCCTCAGTGTTTGAAAATCAGTTTTAAAAATGTTTAAACTTTGATGTCATTGTGTAGAACTTTATATTTGTTTCTACAAAACTTAGAAATCAAATCAGTCACATGCGCTGAATACAACCAGTGTAGACTTTATCGTGATATGCTTACTTACAACCCCTTTCCCAACAATGCAGAACTAAAAAGTAAGACAAATTAGCAAAAAAAAAATGCTAATTTGATTTTTAGGAAATAGTAACACAAAATAACAATAACAAACCTATATACAAGGAGTACCGGTACCGAGTCAATGAGTGCGGTTACTGTGGATAGTCAGATTAATAGTTTGATTAAAACAATTACATGCTTTGCAAGTAGAACGATTTCCCTAATAATCCTGTTTACATGGACACATCTGAAATCAGGCTACCTGATGACACTGATAAATGCAGAAAATCGGCAATCAAAATAAACGTCCTATCACGGCGAACATGTTATTTTGGTAAGCATATTTGATCAAGTTTGTATGTGAAAACTACTTCTAAGACACATACATTGTTGTTCCGAACACACTTCACTCGTGTTAATAAAGGAGGCTCGCTCGGCTGGTGCTAGCACATGGGCAGATCAAATACACTGCTGGAACGCCCATTAAGGTGTTTACATGTCCTAATCATTTCAAAGATTGCTCAGAAAACCAGGTGTTTTAATTGGTGTATGCTTACTTAGATTTTGACCTTACGTTGATTAAGATAAGCAGAGTAAGGTGTTTACATGACTATTGCATAATCTAAAATAATCCGTTTAATACCTAATTATTAGTGTGCATGTGAACATACTCAATGTGCAGAGGTACGAGGTAGTTGACGTAATATGTACATGTAGGTAGGGGTAAAAGTGACTAGGCAATCAGAATAGATAATAAACAGAGTAGCAGAAGCGTATGTGAAGAGTACGAAAGTCTATGCGTGAGTGTGTGTTTGGCATCCATATGCATGTGTGTGTGAGCGTATGTAGTCGAATGTAGTCTGTATGTGTGTATGTGTGTTGGAGTGTCAGTGTAGTATGTGTGAGTAGAGTCCAGTGAGTGAGCCGGTGCAAGAGAGTCGGTGCAAATAAAAAAGGGGTCAATGCAAATAGTCAGGTAGCCATTTGATTAGCACCCTCTGTAGCGCCTTACGGTCAGGTGCCAAGCAGTTGCCATACCAAGCGTGATGCAGCCAGTCAAGATGCTCTCAATGGTGCAGCTGTATGTTGACACTGGTATTGTGCAGGATATAATGAAAATGAGGTTGAAAAGCGGTAGTTGCCCTTTAATATGAACGCTTGACAGGGTTTACAACCCCATGGCAGACAAAGAGACCTTTATAGTGTAATTACACCTTATGTCCACAATTCTTACAATATAATAGTCTGCTGAATTAGATAAACACAGGAAAAACACAGGGTACACTGAGACCACTTAACTCTCCCCATCCCTCATATCCCATCATCTCTCCCCTCTGGGTCAGAGCAATTCATGTTTGTTTAGAGCTAAAAGAGGGTCCAGAATAGCACAGAGGGTGATAGGTTATCACAATGATAAAGCAGCCCAACCTCCTGGCCTGGGGCTCTCAGTTCTCTCAGTCACTGTGCTGTGTGGTGTCATGTTGAACTCAATGTCGGACACTATCTCGACAGTGAATGAGCAGAGAGGAGCAACTAAATACAGGAGTCCTCCAGAACGTCTTGCACCTTGTGGCATTGTGGTTGTGGAAAAACAGCCTCTAAACAGCCGCCCAGCACTGTCATTTTAGTAATTACATAGGCCTCTGAGAACACGACAACACAGAGTCAGAGAAAAAGTCCTCCTGGGTGTGTGAGTAATGGTCTTTGTGTTTGTAAACTATGCCAGTAGGTGCATTTAGTGATTGGACGAGCAGAAGGATAAAGGTGCAGTAAACTGCAGTTGATAGACCATTGTAGTTGGAGATAACAGCTTTTGAGAGCAGAAAGATCGGAGGACTTGATAGCTCAAGAAGAGGCAACTGAGCCCCCCCCCCCCTCAGACCTTTGAGGCATTTGTGATGGGGGTCTGCAAGTGGGAACCCACCCACCCACCCCATTCACAAAACCTCATACAGCGGATAGCAACTCTGGGGATAGAAAGTCTCCCTCTCAAGGGAGAAGATATAGACGGCCGTAAGCTTATGGTCCAGTGAATTAAAACCCGGGGAGAATGTGGATAGGCTTTCAGTTTCCCGAGAGCGAGAGAGAGAGTTCATTAGTGCGCCATCATCATAAGGGCTGGATTGGAGCTGGCCTGGCTAATCCAAAGGGATAGATTTCCCCAAAGCTTTAGCTGAGGCTCAGCGTCTTCTGTAGTTAAGTTCCTGAAGCTTGACCTCAGAGTAGAGTTGAGAGCACTCACCTCCTCTCAGCACAGCTCCCCTGAACAAACACACTCAATCACTGAACATAAGGATCACTCTACATTCAATAGGATTAGCTCCAACACTCCACTTTGTAAAAGGTAAGCTATCGTTCACATAATCCAATAACAGAGTTTATCACTTTTTCATGAGAAAGAAGAAAATACCCATAACTGTGTGGGGCGGCAGGTAGCCTAGCAGTTAAGAGCGTTGGGCCAGCAACCAAAAGGCCGCTGGTTGGAATCCCCAAGCCAACTACGTGAAAAATCTGACGAGCAAAGCACTTACCCCGATTTGCTCCTGTATGTCGGTCTGCATAAGAGCATCTGCTAAATGACTGAAATGTCATTTGTTGAAATATTGAGTCAACCAGCAGACCTAGAAAACTGGTTGATGAGTCAGTTAGATAGCAAACACTGGCTTTTGCATCATGTCTGAACAACTGAGAACTGTCGATTTCCGCTGGCTCGACTAGCCTACTCCTGTCAGAGAATCACCGGCGTAGACGTTTAGCAGGATCTATTGATTTGGGAGACGTTTAGTAGTTATGACAGGTGTGGCATCAGCAGCAGCAGACAGAACTAAGCAAACTGCTTGTTTAAGCATGTTACCGATTGCCTTACTGCCTCCAGAGGAAGAGATTTCTGACTGTGCGTACATCTAATTGTCTTACTTAGGCGCCATCTGCCAATAATCCCAAAGCTTGGGCAAATAAACATAACGGAGATGTATTGCACTGCACACTCCCTCAGCCTTTCAGCGAGCTAAAATAAATCTGGCTATGAGATTTAAGATTTAAGGGTAACTTGAGGACTCACTGTTTCGGCTGGCTTTGAGCTTGGCCAGTAGTTTCTGAGTGGAGGGCAGGTCTCCGCTCTTGACAGCCTGCAGTAGGTCCTGCTCCTTCCCCATGATGGTCCAAGGTGTGTAAGCGCTTCACTGGCGTCCGTCCAGAGTCCAGGCAGCGGCTTCCTCACAGCGCCATGCTAAGGCACAGCCGCATCAACCTACCTCAGAGTTACTGTCCTCACAGAAACACACACAGCTGACAGGTGAGGGAATGTGAAGCAGTAGATGGGAGGACACTCACAGCCTCAAATCAGCTGTCTCAACTCCCAGTCCGGTTACGGATGCCAAGTCAAGGGAGGCCTGAGAGACGGAAAATCTCTTTTGCTGCTTAAATTTCCTGTTCAACTTTCTTTCGGTCTTTATTTGCTAAATATTTTATTGTACAGAGTATGTCAGGGGTTGGAGTTGTGTGGAGCTACCATTTATGTGCTTGAGGGCCCCGGCAGGTGCTGTGGTCAGAGCACAGAGAAGGCTGGAATGGAGCCGCATGAACCAGCAGGCCAGAACCTAAGAACAGAGAAAACGAGAATAACAGTTGGGTTAATAGGCTATATCATAGTCCAGACTCAATACTGGACAAACCACACAGACATGCAAGTCTTTCAATGCCCATATGGCTAGAGACGACATGGAGGAGAAACCAAAGCAAGACCGTCAAAAAGCGTGTAACCCCAAGGAAGCTCCAACCCAAAGAACAGCAACAGGGTTTTTACCAAGCATGCTACGGGCTTATTCATTTGGAAATTAATCAAAATATTAAACTGGGAAGAAAAAACTATTTGCCATCAAGTCCAGCGTGCCTAGGATCTCTTTTCATTTTTAACCCGGCTTGCCCTTACAGGAAAAATCAGTGGAGTGCCCTTTATCTTTCAGGAAACTGAAACAGTGAGGGAGGGAGTAATATCCTGAAAAACTCTAAGAATCTCCCCACAAAATGAACATCTCACTGACATACATAAATACACATCGTTGTCACTTCAATTCATGGTGAGCAGTAAATATCTGAGATTAAATGTAGTAGCCTACGCTATCCATCCCCCTCAACAACAACAAGGCTGGTAAACAGTGCAATGTATGAGAAAAGAAAAGTGGTTTAATGACTGCAGTGCATACCAGGACTTAATGGACAAATGGTTCATGAGAGAGCAACTTGCCCATAGATGATGGACATTTTTTAGAGCCTTTTCAGCAAGTGAGCTGGTGTTATTTACAGTTTTCCCTGAGGCTCTGAGATAAGGTTTTCAATGCTTGACCATGTATCAAATGCAATTTGAATTGGAGGCTACTTAAACTCTTCCAGCCCAATGGCCAAGAACAGTTGAGAGAAATGTGAGCAAGAAGTAGCCTAGTTTAGGAGTGTTTGTTGCTTTTAAACAATTTACATATATTTGTTTCACTTAATTAAGATGGTAGCAGAATTAGATAGAACTTGTGCATAAAAGTACAATAACGCAAACTGTGATGTGTTCACGATCACACTGAACCAGTAAATGGGCAGAGGAGGAGACAATGAATATGATGAGTCTCCTCTCCAGCTCAGTTAGCTACAGTACCATTAATTTCCCCATTAGACAGCTCAGCAAGCATTATGTCAAAATACGTTCGTTATTCAGTTTCGCTGCGAAACTGCGAAACTATTGTAATTTACTCGATCAACTGTATGTACATCCAAACCAAATCCACCTCTTCAGCACCCCCAATAAAATCACTCATTACCAATAGTGTGCAACTGCAGCCTGCAATTTGTGGCATTTGTGCATGTGGGCATTCCTGCAAGCACACTTTGCTAGCACATGGTGTCACCCCCGCCTCCTGCCTGCTGTGTACCGGAGTCCTCCTTGCTAGCTAGCTGGAGGGACACCAGTGTACTTCGCTCCCGCCTACCCTCAATGTTGTTTCTAAACAGCTACCAGGGTGTTTATAAACACTACAGGGACAAGATCATCCACATGCATTGATCACATTTGTACTAATACTGTTGTACTTTGTTCTAAAGCTGTATCTGTACCCATTGGCTGCATATTCAGGAAAGCCAAAGTTCCAAAAGATGGGCCTAAAATAGTATATAAGATATCATACAAAAGATTTTGTTGTGAATTATGTGGATGATGTTAAAAAATATATATTTGTTTGTCTGATGTTATTAATAAGGAGCATCCAGATGCTGCACTTGATTAATTTATGATAAACATGTTTGATAAACATACACATGTTAAGAAACTGACTGTTAGAACTGTTAAGGCTCCATGGATTGATGAGGAATTGAAAAACTGTATAGTTGAAAGAGATGGGCGAAAAGGAGTGGCTATAAATCTGGCTGTATATCTGACTGACTGGCTGACTTACGGCAAATTGAGAAATTGTGACTAAGCTTAAAAATAAAAAACTACTCAGAAGCCAAGCTCAATAACAAAGAATGATGGAAGAAAACCTGAGTACTTAAAATGAAATTATGGGAAGACAGACAAATTAAACTCCATCTTTTGATGAATCAGATGGCTTACTCATCACAAAACCATTTGATGTTGCCAATTATTTTAATGGTCCCTTCATTGGAAAAGTGGGCAAACTTAGGCAGTAAATGCCAACAATGAACAATGAGCAATCGTATTCATGCATAAAAAAACGAATAATGAAAGAAAAGCATTGTAAGTTTGAATATTGTAAAGTTAGTGTGGGAGAGGTGGGAAAATAATTATCAATCAATAATGACAAACCTCCTGGCTAGAGGTCGACTGATTAATTAGGGTCGATTTCAAGTTTTCATAACAATCGGTAGTCGACCTTTTTGGATGCCGATTATATTGCAATCCACGAGGAAACTGCGTGGCAGGCTGACCACCTGTTATGCAAGTGCAGCGTCAAAAGGACCTTGTGGCTGCAAGGAGTCAAAGTAAGTTGCTAGCTAGCATTAAACCTATGTTATAAAAAAATAACAATCTTCACATAATCACTAGTTAAATACACATGGTTGATGATATTACTAGATTAACTAGCTTGTCCTGCGTTGCATATAATCAATGCGGTGCCTGTTAATTCATCATCGAATCACAGCCTACTTCAACTTCACCAAATGGGTGATGACTTAACAAAAGCGCATTCCCGAAAAAAAACACAATCAATGCGCAAATGTACCTAACGATGAACATCAATGCCTTTCTTCAGAGTATATGCAACAGTTTGGGCAGCCTGACTCGTTGCGAACTGTGTGAATACCATTTCTTCCTAACAAAGACCGTAATTAATTTGCCAGAATTGTACATAATTATGACATAACATTGAAGGTTGTGCAATGTAACAGCAATATTTAGACTTAGGGTTGCCACCCATTCGATAAAATACGGAACGGTTCCGTATTTCACTGAAAGAATAAATGTTTTGTTTTCGAAATGATAGTTTCCGGATTTGACCATATTAATGACCAAAGGCTCGTATTTCTGTGTGTTTATTATATTATAATTAAGTCTATGATTTGATATTTGATAGAGCAGTCTGACTGAGCGGTGGTAGGCAGCAGCAAGCTCGTAAGCATTCATTCAAACAGCACTTTCCTGCGTTTACCAGCAGCTCTTAGTGATGCTTGAATGCACAGCGCTGTTTATGACTTCAAGCCTATCAACTCCCGAGATTAAGCTGGCAATACTAAAGTGCCTATAAGAACATCCAATAGTCAAAGGTATATGAAATAGAGGTCGACTGATTATGATTATTCAATGCCGATACCGATTATTGGAGAACCAAAAAAAGCCGATAACGATTAATCGGCTGATTCATATTTATTGACATTTAATCCTAGTAAAAATTCTCTGTTTTAACTCAGTTAGGATCACCATTTTAAGAATGTGAAATGTCAGAATAATAGTTGAGAAAATTATTTATTTCAGCTTTTACTTCTTTCATCACATTCCCAGTGGGTCAGAAGTTTACATACACTCAATTAGTATTTGGTAGCATTGCCTTTAAATTGTTTAACTTGGGTCAAACGTTTTTGATAGCCTTCCACAATAAGTTGGGTGAATTTTGGCCCATTCCTCCTGACAGAGCTGGTGTAACTGAGTCAGGTTTGTAGGCCTCCTTGCTCGCACACGCTTTTTCAGTTCTGCCCCACACATTTTCTATAGGATTGAGGTCAAGGCTTTGTGATGGCCACTCCAAAACCTTGACTTTGTTGTCCTTAAGCCATTTTGACACAACTTTGGAAGTTTGATTGTCCATTTGGAAGATGACTGATGTCATCCTGACTGATGTCTGAAGATGTTGCTTCAATATATCCACCTAATTTTCCATTTTCCATGATGCCATCTATTTTGTGAAGTGCACCAGTCCCTCCTGCAGCAAAGCACCCCCACAACATGATGCTGCCACCCCCATGCTTCACGGCTGGGATGGTGTTCTTCGGCTTGCAAGCCTCCCCCTTTTTCCTCCAAACATAACGATGGTCATTATGGCCAAACAGTTCTATTTTTGTTTCATCAGACAAGAGGACATTTCTCCAAAAAGTACGATCTTTGTCCCCATGTGCAGTTGCAAACCATAGTGTGGCTTTTATATGGCGGTTTTGGAGCAGTGGCTTCTTCCTTGCTGAGCGGACTTTCAGGTTATGTCGATATAGGACTTGTTTTACTGTGGATATAGATACTTTTGTACCTGTTTCCTCCAGCATCTTCACAAGGTCCTTTGCTGTTGTTCTGTATTTGACTTGCACTTTTCGCACCAAAGTACGTTCATCTCTAGTTCTTCCTGAGCGGTGTGACGGCTGCGTATTCACATGGTGCGTATTCCCATACTTGCGTACTATTGTTTGTACAAATGAACGTGCCTTCAGGCATTTGGAAATTGCTCCCAAGGATGAACCAGACTTGTGGAGGTCTACAATTTTTTTCTGAGGTCTTAGCTGATTTCTTTTGATTTTCCCATGATGTCAAGCAAAGAGGCACTGAGTTTAAAGGTAGGCCTTGAAATACATTCACAGGTACACTTCCAATTGACTCAAATGATGTCATTTAGTCTATCAGAAGCTTCTAAAGCCATGACATAATTTTCTGGAATTTTCCAAGCTGTTTAAAGGCACAGTCAACTTAGTGTATGTAAACTTCTGACCCACTGGAATTGTGATACAGTGAATTTTTAAGTGAAATAATCTGTCTGTAAACAATTGTTGGAAAAATTACTTGTGTCATGCATGAAGTAGATGTCCTAACCGACTTGTCAAAACTATAGTTTATTAATATGGCTTGGGGGCCGTATTTCGACGTCTGGATGAGAAGCGTGCCCAAAGTAAACTGCCTGTTACTCAGGCCCAGAAGCTAGGATATGCATATAATTGGTAGCAAGGAACTTAAACATTAGCTTTTTTACATGGCACATATTGCACTTTTACTTTCTTCTCCAACACTGTGTTTTTGCATTATTTAAACCAAATTGAACATGTTTCCTTTATTTGAGACTAAATGTATTTTATTTATGTATTATATTAAGTTAAAATAAAAAAGTGTTCATTCAGTATTGTTGTAATTGTCATTATTACATATTATTATTATTATTATTTATTTTTGTATTATTATTATTTTTTTTTATTTAATCAGCCGATTAATCGGTATCTGCTTTTTTTGGTCCTCCAATAATCGACATCGGCGTTGAAAAATCATTGAAAAATCGGTCGACCTCTAGTGTAATGTAGCGCAGGGCAGTTCTCTAGGCCCTGTACTCTTTTCTATTTTTACCTATGACCTGCCACTGGCATTAAGGGGATCCTAATAAAATACCAAATACCAAAAGATCTGTGAGAAAACAGTGCTCGACAGGCGGGGGAGGAGGACACTGTGATACCGTGTGCTATCTTGCTAGTTAGCACACAGTGTCGCCCCCAACTCCTGTGCACTGGGGAAAACCTTGCTTGACAAGCGGGGGCAAAGGACACTGTCTACCAATCGTCCCCAACTCCCGCTAGCACAGCAGGCGGGAGGCGACACCATGGACTAGCTAGCTTGATAGTTAGCTCGCTAACTAGCAAGCACACGGTGTCGCTAACTATCACGCTAGCTAGTCCATGGTGTCGCCTCCCGCCTGCTGTGCTAGCAGGAGGTGGGGACGATTGGTAGACAGTGTCCTTTAAAGAAAAACTAACTAGCAAGCACATGGTGTCGCTAGCACACAGTGTCGCTCCCGCCTGCTGTGTACCGGTTCTTAGGACTAGCTGGTTAAGCTAGTACACAGTGTCCTTCACTCCCGCCTGCCGAACACCTGCCCTCGCCGTCGGCAGGGGCGAAGGACACCATCTACCGGTGTATGGCTAGCTAGCTACTGTTGCCCCACCTTCTTCTGTGAGTTTATTGGCGGCTGGCATCCAACATTATTGTGCATTAACCCCACTTACTGTACTGGAGCGCCCCCGCCTCCTGCCTGTCCTACTTCAAAATGTACCAATAGAAGTATAAAGAGGGGTTACTGCAGATGCAGGAATACCCACGTGCAGGAACGCCCTGAATTGTGGGCCAATTGCACCCTTCTCCTCATTACTGCCATGCATGCACAGGTCATCTGATTTTATTTTATTTGGATCTCTTTTAGTCCCCATTTGGACTAATCTTCCAAGAGTCCTTAAACATTAAAATACAATTTGATACAGCAGGAGTACAGTATCCCAAAAGATCATTGATAAAACATTTATTTCAACCTTTTTTGGAAGTACATACCGGGTGTGAAGGCAGTAAATGACGATAGTTGCTCAGCGAAACTCCATATTTGGTGAGTATAACAAACATATTGACATAACGTTTGCAGAGCTGTCTAATAGAAAAATTAATGGTGGCTAACTGGGCTAGAGTGGCTACTCGTCATATTCATCGTCTCCTCAAATCAACCTGGCCAGGAAATTCATGTACAGCAAAGTGTTGCTATGTAAACACACCGTTTTGAGAAAGTTCAATGTGTGCACAGCAGGATCCCACTAATGAGATGGTGTCTGCACTGTTCTTTTGTGTGAACATAACTTGCTACATTACATAACCTGGCAGTCTCAGTACTACACACACCCAATGAGGTGCACCGGGCGTAAGCAAAGCTGTCATTCCCATTAACAGTGATCATATCTTCCTCCTCTTCCCCCACCAAGACCATTAGCCAGTCTTTTCATGCTTGCTGCATTGCTGGCAAGGGGTCACACAATATGAATGTGTGTTTGAGAGGTTGGAGTGTGTAGCTGGTGATGGGGTGTAACTTTATTCACTGGTCCCAATGGAGAACTACACCATGATGAGGGATTTACATTATGGATCCTTTATTGCCAATAATGTGTTTTTAGAAATAGACCTAGTTAGTTATTGTTCATCCAACTGTAAGATAGTTATTACTCAATTATAAAATGATCCATAAATAAGACACACATTACAAAGCATGGCGCAAACGTGCAATGCAATTTGAGCTGGACTGGGTTATTATGAAAGGAAAAATACCATTAGCTAGTAGCTCTTACAACATATTTAGCAAGCCTATCACTTTAGCTAGCATCTACTTCTCAATCTCTCGGTTGCTTCGTTCACTAAAATAACATGGCTAACTAGCTAGCAAAGCTAACTAGTGTGCTAGCGACCTTCGGACTGAACTTCTTAACTAGCAACACTAGTTTCCCGAGCCCGTCGGTAGGGGCCATTCCTGTCTTATCCATAATTATAACGTTTGAATTCACATTTGTCTTACCTTACACAGTGTTGTTGTTGCATGTTAGAAAACGGAAATACATGTGAAGGTGACAGTTTTCAGAGAGCCCTCCAAGGTCCAAGCAAAAGTAATCGTAGCCTTCCAATAACTCAAGGAAAGTAATTTTGAGTCAGTCTCCCACAGAAAGCCAATCTTAGTACTCCTCTCATGTCCAGTGAACACATAACCTACTCATCACAAATATATGTGAATTATAAAACTACATAAAAGTTTGTATAATTTGATGCAATATTTTCCAACTCGGACGTGAAAGCCAGACTCCGCTACATTGTCACTTGCTCCGTCAGATCCAATCCAGAATATGTTCGTCCCTCCCACAGTCCTCTGTCCCCGTTATCCCCTCCTCCGCTTCCAAAAAGAGCGAGCTGTGCGACCCGACTCGCGCCAGTGCGACTTGAAATGATATGAAGTAAATAATAATAAATCATATAAATAAAAAATACATAACATGCACTACACTAAAGTTTAAAGCTAGAATCCCTAGTTGTACATACATTTTTAATATATACGAATTGATTATTGATGATAACATAAATGCCTATGAGCTTAGTTCAACTGTTGTACCCCATCAGAACCCAAAATGTGTTTGTAAACAATGTAAATGTATTTAAACAAACTGTATAGCCTCAAAATATGTTTACAACTATAATGTTGATATCATGGCTGGTCAGTCCTTGCATCCATAGCTCTATGAATTTGAGTTACAATTTGGTTACATTTCTCCTGGCCCATCCCTCAGCTTTTTACCAAAATAGAGGCCGGCTGACCGCTTTGCTATTGTTTCAATTAAGGACTCTAGCTATAATTAGGTTTGTAAAATTAAAGATTTGCTGATGGAATAATAAAACAATTGCACATAAGATGCCATCTCATAACATTTTGCACAGCTGTCAGTGGCAGAAAATGGCCATAACACAGCTTTCCCCAAAAATGTGTACAATTTGATACAAGTGGTCATTATCTTCCTTTTAAAGTGAATTATATAAACTAGCAGGATTCACTAGTCTATTATCAGGATTTCATTCATAACATACACTGGAGATCCATGTATGTATGTAACAATAGCTCAGCAGATCAAAGCTTGACACAAGAATGTGTCACTTTGTCTTTATTGTGGCTTGGAGTAACCTATCCTTGGATAGGCACTGGACAAAGAGGCTGCAAGTCAAAGCTCATTTACAAAAAGGTTGGTATGAATGGACTGCTGGCTTCATAATGTGAATGCTTTCATTGTGAGTCCCAGCCAAACCCGACAGTTTCTAATGAGAATAGGCATGGTAGGAAAATGAGAAAGAGGAATGACCGAGAGACTATAGTCTCGGCTCCCTGCACCTGCCTTCACAGAGAAGCGAAGGGTTGTTCAAATGATCAAAGAAGGCCCGATCCCACAAACAGACGCTTGGAACACCTGAGCTTGGCTTTACACCGTCAAAGGCCTTTAATGTTGCTGTGAGACTAATAACAAAGGACGCCACACAACTCCAGCAGCCGCTCCTTCGGAGGGACTACCTCCATGGCAAACATAGGAGTTAACAGCATTTCAAGGAAGGCTTTTCACATGAAAATACAATTGAGTGTCCATCATTTTACTTTTGTCCTCTTGTACAGTGATATTACTTTTCGTGCATGCAGTACTTCCCACAGCGAGCTCTCCATCTGCATGTCGTGGTTGGCATAGAAGTGCAGGGGCAGCATCACAGCATCATAGTAGTGGTCAGAGAAGTCTGCAAAGTTTTTTGTGATGAAACCATAGGCAGACACCTGCGGGAAGGTAGGAGATTTGTTCACTTATGCATGAATTGCATTCACAGTCAGCTGTGTAACTATTTGCATGCATAGTTTCAGTATAGCACCATCTAGCCTTCAATACAGATGTAGGATCTTAATTTGATCACCCTGTTGCAGTAGAACTTTCCTGCAAAGCAGGAAATTAAATACTTGTGTGTTTGAGATTTAAAAAGGCTTCGGAAGTTTGTAATTTCCACTTTTACATTTCAGACTTGATTTTCCCTTACAAAAAACGTATCAACCCCTTCAAAAATGTTCAGTAAATATAATCCACATTTACTGTTTCTGCAGGATTATGTTAATGAATTACATCTGACACAATCAATATGGAATAACAGTATATGGGGTCTATACCAGGACTATAAACAGAGGATGTCATGGTTTCCCAATAAATCACTTCCATACTGGCCAAGTTGCCATATGTCATTAGACACTTGGTTGGTTAAACAGTGACCAATAGATGACCAAGGGCAATGCGTGTGTTGATGTGACCTGACCTGGTCACACATGTGCAGGGCGGTCAGAAGCATCAGAGCACCAGTGCTGGGCATGTAGAGCTGACTGTACTTCAGCAGGGGAGACTTCAGAAACCTGTACAGCATTGACAGTCAACAGTCATTAGTGTCAAAAGCAGCCAATAATGTTCTAAAAGTCTCAATTTGACCAGGCAATACGAGTCCCCTTACCTTTGCGTTACATATGTAATAAAATCTGGATGAAGCATTTTAAAATGCTTAACTGGTGCCTTAAATCCAAAGTATCGAGAGGGCCTGTTTGAGGGGATAAATGTAGTAAGGGGTGAAAACTTTCCATTAAGAACGTCAAAAAGTAAATCAATAGCAAGGGAGCTTACAAAAAGATGAGCATCATCAAGTGAATTGTATGCGTATAGCCCTACCACCACTCACAAGATTCTATCCATTGCACACCGCACCACATTCATAGAAATACAACACCACCATCTTGTGGTAATAAAGTGAATTACAGCTGAGAAGCCTATTCACCAGCAGAAGCGCTGACCACAGTACTTCAACACACCATTGTTTCATGCTGTTCAAATGTACTACTCTTCTTAATGTGGGCTTCACATATGTGACCCTCTCAACTCACCAGTCCCCCTTGTCATGACCGGAGGTAACAGTGAGACCCTGGATAGCAGCTGACATCATCACATAGTCACGTTCGTTGGACGGAATGAAGATATATCGGACTCTCTGCACATAGGAAATAGTCAAAGCTTTAAGGAATAGTTGCATAAACAACCACTCAGAGTATGACAAATTCCTAACACTTTAAAATGGACCGGATTCAACACTGTAGCCCAGGGTTTCCCAAACTTGGTCCTCGTGACCCCAAGGGGTGCATGTTTTGGTTTATGCCCTAGCACTTCACAGCTGATTCAAATAATCAACTAATCATCAAGCTTTGATAATTTGAATCAACTGTGTAGTGTTAGGGCAAAAACCAAAACGTGTACCCCTTGAGGTCCAGAGGGCAGAGTTTGAGAAACGCTTCTGTAGCCTGTCCCACAAGTTCTTACCCGTCCCCGTGGGACTTTGGTGAAGCCATCTTTTCTGTAAAAATGTAGGGAATTTTTCATAGTATTTGTGGTGAACCCATAGAAAGATGTCTTTGTGCCCACATCCTCCTCAAAGTGCTTGGTGATTGCCCCATTGACCCTGGAATAAATCATTTAAAATCAGTCTAATACTTAAGCGTTTCCTTAAAAACTGTGGATTAATATAAGGAAATATTTACAATTGCAACAAACTTGATCTTAGTTATGTCAAAGAGCAATAAGAAGTCTAATAGTTTTTTGAAGATGGTCGAAGGGGAGCTGCAGCAGCACTACTGACCTGAAGACAAAGTGGTGACTGTCGATGGCCCTGCCTTGTTTGGAGCCTCGAAGAATGCCGCCATTTCCCACCACAGCACAGCGGACACACTGATCAGGCCACCTGCGCTCAAACAGGCGGCTGCTGGACGAGTCGTTGAGCAGGGCCAAAGTGGATCTCACAACTGATCAACAACAAATAAGCAAAAAGGTGAGAGGTCAATGACTTTATATACAGTAAACACATAGTTTGGTTGAGATGATTAAATAGGGTCCTGAAGGGAATGTTCATACCGTCCTGGGGCAGGCCTTTCCAGCCGTAGGGGGGCATATACGTCTCCAATCGCCACCACTCTGAATAGCTGAAGCTCCCAGCCCACTGCAGCACAGGCACTTTAAAGTTAAAGCGTAGTCTGAGGAAGTCGTCCTTCTTCACTGCTTTTCTCAGAGGACACAACCCCTCCAGCTGAGTAGAGACAGACCTCACTTGACACTGTACAAGATGGATATGTGTGCCTTTGTTCTATTAGATGAGAGGCAACTACATCATCTCTGTGCGATTACCTTCTCTTCCCCAGTTGCTGTGGTGTTGTCCCAAAGCTCCTCATCGCAAGTCCAAATGCTATCAAACTCTGTGTCTTGACTGGAAGGAGAAGCACAACAAAGAGTTAAATCCACACAAAACCTTGTTAAGTGGACATAAGCACATCAGACCAATCCAGCGGATTTGTTTAAGTCAGGGATGGGCAACTTTGATGGGGTGGGGGCCACAAAATCTGACCTCATGGTTAGGTAATTCAACCATGATTACTGCAAGTTTAAATAGCTGGCTGCAAATCTGGCTACAAAATGAACTTACAATAAATAAATAAAAAATAGCTGACATGGGCTAATTGAGTGACGTGAGAAAAACTGCTGATGCACAACCAAATTTCAAAATTTCACTTGATGTATTCTACCTCTCAGTAAGTTGAGACCCCGACCACCCCAAAAAAAGGATATATTTGATTTAAGTCTTTGGAACTTGATCTACGGCCTGTGGGCTGTCAGATACCCATCCTTGGTTTAATGAATACATGAAGATTTTAACAGATATTTTATGGTACCAGAAATTCAGCCCATCAAAACAATTCCTAACATGCATTTTACAAGGTCCTTTCCTTGGAACAGAGTGACAAGTGACAAGACTCCTGACCTCAATTCAGAGGAGAGTTCAAATTACTGCCATAACAGTGTTGTAGTTGTGATAATTACTGCTGTCAGTTGTGTAATCAGCATATTACATTTACATGCACAATTAAAAACCAGAGCACAATGTCTAAACTGTAATGTAGACAGTATTTGGTTCATTTAGGACATGTCTGAACAGGAATAAAAATTAGCCGAGTCAGTAGCTTTACTATTAACCACAAATTCAGATCTTGACAAAATGGCAAGCATAAATTTGAAGACACCAGCAACACTGGAACCTCAAACAATCTCTCATTTAGTAAAACATTTGAGTTTCAACTTTCAGCAACAAAAATTAAGGTAGAGTCTTATGAATGGGAAACGGATTATTACAAACCACCCCCCAAAATGCATCAATTTGATAAATGTAATCTCATCTGCCAGAATCGAACCATTCCACAATAAAACACAAGAAAACTACAGTAGCAGTAGGTTGAGTGTTTCAACGTCTCAGTTGAATGCAACAGGTCATAGAACTGTCAGGGTTGATGGATTACAGGGATGAAGATACAGGTAGTTGATTTGCATGGATTTCATTTTTTTGGACAATGGTTTCCCAATTAACTAAGTAGCCTAGATTACATTCTACCAACGTATACAAATATTTGAGAGGGACATTTTTTTTTTTTTAAACGCTGAATATTCACCTGTTCGCAAGTCTGTCGTGGAAGAAGTCCAGGTCATAGTATTGTCCATACATAATCGTGGTTATAGTAACACTTACACATAAAGCCCCCACTAGGAAGACACACTTCCTCCAAGAAATCGTCATATTTCCCAACTAGAGAACAGAATATCTCGTGCTGTTTGAGTAAAAAAAAAATTGAGTTTAACTTTCTGTCACAAGTCATTTACTGCTCTAAATCCCAGGTGAGTCAGTTGGGCGAACAAGGTCCAAGGTCTGTCTCTGTCCTGTTTTTTATTTTTAGCTGTCAATATAACGACGCATGGCGAGACCCAGCTGCAGACACAGGGCGCAGAAGGTTCAAGTCACTGATATTTATTAAACAACAAGAGGCTGGTCGAGGACAAGTAAAAGTGAATTAACCAGGTCAGAGTTCCAAACGGTACAGGGAGGCAGGCAGGCTGAATGTTCAGGCAGGCGGGCTCAGAGTCAGGGCAGGCAAAAAGTCAAAACCAGGAGCACAGAAAAAAACACACTGGTTGACTTGACAAGACAAACTGGCAAAAGACAGGGGGAAAAAAATCAGGAAAATCAAGAAGTATAAACGCGATTTGGAAGATAAGAACAACGGACTTATATATCTCTGGCGAGACTCTAAACACAAGAAACAAAAAAAACGGAAGAGACAACCCGATGACAGACAACTATCAACAGACAGCGCTAACTCTGGCCACTCTACCAACGCTGAGTGTTCTATCTACAACAGAGGGCAGGGACACCGGGGACAACGTCGAGGCCAACACCCCCAGCACGTAAGAGGGTTTGACACATACGTCGGGGGAAGAAGAAATCCACTACCACCCCGCGACTTATCTCAATTGAGATCCAGGAAGAGCCCACAGTCCAACAAGAGCTAAATGTCTTCAACTTATCAAGTAAGACCCTGACATCCGCTCACCTCAGTGTTCTCAATAAGGGGTTAACATTTGTACCCACTGCATACATAAATGACTTTGATGTCCAGATAGATCTATTCAAGTTTTTCGTAATCTAAGATTGCGTGAGTTTTGATAAGAGTGATACTTACATGACTCCACTTGAAATGTCATCCGCAGTGAGATGTATACATAGGTCTAACATGCTAATCAATAGACGTACCTGTCCTACGGTGAGTCAAGGAGGAGATGGAGCCATTAACCCAGCTGAGGTACCTGACAACTCTGAGAGAACTACATTTAGAGCAAAAAGTTCATTTGTACCTCCCCCCAAACACAATGCCTCCATAGAAACCTTTGGAAAATTTGTTGAAAATGATGTAGGTGACTTACTGAAAGACAAACAGAAACACAAATCCTATGATAACCTGAGTAGAGACAAGAGAATGGCTCTTTGTCACGTCCTGACCATAGTTCTTGTATGTTTTGCTTGTTTAGTGTTGGTCAGGACGTGAGCTGGGTGGGAATTCTATGTTGTGTGTCTAGTTAGTCTGTTTCCTGTGTCAGTGTTTGTGCCACACAGGACTGTGACGGTTAGTTCGTTTGTTATTTTGTATAGTGTCTATGTCTAACGTTAGTAGCTTGTGTATTGCACTTTCGTTTGTAGCTTCACGGTCGTTTGTTGTTTTGTATTAGTTTGTCAGTATCTTGTCTTTGTGTTAATTAAATTCATGGAAAATTACCACGCTGCACATTGGTCCGCCGATCCTTCTCTCCTCTCCTCGTTCGAGGAGGAGGAAGAGCTAGACTGCCGTTACAGAACCACCCACCAATCTCGGACCAAGCAGCGTAGCAACGGGCAGCAGCGGCAGCAGCAGCAGCAGCGGGACCAGGAGAAATGGACTTGGGAGGACGTATTGGACGGAAAGGGTTGCTACACATGGGAGGAGATCCTGGCAGGTAAGGATCGCCTTCCATGGGAACAGGTGGAGGCAGCTAGGAGAGCGAAAGCAGCTGAGAAGGGGAACCGGTGTTATGAGGGAACACGGCTGGCCAGGAAGCCCGAGAAGAAATCCCCAAAATTTCTTGGGGGGGGGCTAAAGGGTAGTGTGGCGAAGTCAGGTAGGAAACCTGCGCCCACTTCCCATGCTTACCGTGGAGAGCGGGAGTACAGGCAGACACCGTGTTATGCGGAAGAGCGCACGGTGTCTCCTGTACGTGTGCATAGCCCGGTGCGGGTTATTCCACCTCCCCGCACTGGCCGGGCTAGATTGAGCATTGAGCCAAGTGCCATGAAGCCGGCTCTACATATCTGGCCTCCAGTACGTCTCCTCGGGCCGGTGTACATGGCACCAGCCTTACGCATGGTGTCCCCGGTTCGCCAACACAGCCCAGTGCGGGTTATTCCACCTCCCCGCACTGGACGGGGTACGGGGAGCATTCAACCAGGTAAGGTTGGGCAGGCTCGGTGCTCAAGGGAGCCAGTACGCCTGCACGGTCCGGTATATCCGGCGCCACCTTCCCGCCCCAGCCCAGTACCACCAGTGCCTACACCACGCACCAGGCTTCCAGTGCATCTCCAGAGCCCTGTTCCTCCTCCACGCACTCTCCCTGTGGTGCGTGTCTCCAGCCCAGTACCTCCAGTTCCGGCACCACGCACCAAGCCTCCTGTGCGTCTCCAGAGCCCTGTACGCACTGTTCCTTCTCCCCGCACTCGCCCTGAGGTGCGTGCCCTCAGTCCGGTACCACCAGTTCCGGCACCACGCACCAGGCCTATAGTGCGCTTTGAGAATCCAGTGTGCCCTGTTCCTGCTCCCCGCACTAGCCTTGAGGTGCGTGTCTCCAGTCCGGTACCACCAGTTCCGGCACCACGCACCAGGCCTACTGTGCTTCTCAGCAGGTCAGAGTCGGCCGTCTGCCCAACGCCACCTGCACTGCTCGTCTTCCCAACGCCGCCTGCACTGCTCGTCTGCCTAGCGCCGTCTGCACTGCCTGCCTGCCTGCCTAGCGCCGTCTGCACTGCCTGCCTGCCCAGCGCCGTCTGAGCTGCCTGTCTGCCCAGTGCCGTCTGAGCCATCCGTCTGCCCAGCGCCGTCTGAGCCATCCGTCTGCCCAGCGCCGTCTGAGCCATCCGTCTGCCCAGCGCCGTCTGAGCCATCCGTCTGCCCAGCGCCGTCTGAGCCATCCGTCTGCCCAGCGCCGTCTGAGCCATCCGTCTGCCCAGCGCCGTCTGAGCCATCCGTCTGCCCAGCGCCGTCTGAGCCATCCGTCTGCCCAGCGCCTTCTGAGCCGTCCGTCTGCCCAGCGCCGTCTGAGCCGCCCGTCTGTCCCGAGCCGTCAGAGCCGCCCGTCTGTCCCGAGCCGTCAGAGCCGCCCATCTGTCCCGAGCCGTCAGAGCCGCTAGAGCCGCCAGCCAGTCAGGAGCCGCCAGAGCCGCCAGCCAGTCAGGAGCCGCCAGAGCCGCCAGCCAGTCAGGAGCCGCCAGAGCCGCCAGCCAGTCAGGAGCCGCCAGAGCCGCCAGCCAGTCAGGAGCCGCCAGAGCCGCCAGCCAGTCAGGAGCCGCCAGAGCCGCCAGCCAGTCAGGAGCTGCCAGAGCTGCCTTCCAGTCATGAGCTGCCTTCCAGTCATGAGCTGCCCTCCAGTCATGAGCTGCCCTCCAGTCATGAGCTGCCCTCCAGTCATGAGCTGCCCTCCAGTCATGAGCTGCCTTCCAGTCATGAGCTGCCCCTCAGCCCGGAGCTGCCCCTCAGCCCGGAGCTGCCATTAGTCCGGAGCTGCCTTTCAGTCCGGAGCTGCCTCTCTGTCCGGAGCTGCCCCTCTGTCTTGAGCTACATCTCTGTCCTGAGCTACCTCTCTGTCCTGAGCTACCTCTCTGTCCTGAGCTACCTCTCTGTCCTGAGCTGTCTCCTAAATTTAGTGGGGACCTTGGTGAGGATTCCTAGGCCAAGGTCGGGGGCGAGGGTTGCCACTCAAAGGACGCTAAGGAGGGGGACAAAGACAATGGTGGAGTGGTGGCCTCGTCCACCGCCGGAGCCGCCACCGCGGACAGATGCCCACCCAGACCCTCCCCTTGAGTTTTAGGGGTGCGTCCGGAGTCCGCACCTCAGGAGGGGGGTACTGTCACGCCCTGACCATAGTTCTTGTATGTTTTGCTTGTTTAGTGTTGGTCAGGACGTGAGCTGGGTGGGAATTCTATGTTGTGTGTCTAGTTTGTCTGTTTCCTGTGTCAGTGTTTGTGCCACACAGGACTGTGACGGTTAGTTCGTTTGTTATTTTGTATAGTGTCTATGTCTAACGTTAGTAGCTTGTGTATTGCACTTTTGTTTGTAGCTTCACCGTCGTTTGTTGTTTTGTATTAGTTTGTCAGTATCTTGTCTTTGTGTTAATTAAATTCATGGAAAATTACCACGCTGCACATTGGTCCGCCGATCCTTCTCTCCTCTCCTCGTCCGATGAGGAGGAAGAGCTAGACTGCCGTTACACTCTTAAGGACTTAAAGTCAGATCCTTCGATTATCATAAAAAAATGTGACAAAGGAGAAGGAATTTGTATACAAAACAAATGTGACTACGTGAATGAATATCGCCGACAACTATCTAAAGGTGACTTCTATCGCAAACTGAATTGTGACCCTACCCTGGAATTCCAGCATAATATTTCATCCACAGTGGAAAACTGTTTGGAATCAGGACAAATCACTAAACAAGAAGTTGAATTTCTATTTGTGAAATTTCCCAAGATACCAACTTTCTATAGTCGCTAAATTACACAAACAAGTATCTCCTCCTCCAGGTAGACCCATTGTAGCAGCAATCAGCTCTGTGACATCCAACATTTCTAAATTTGTGGATTACCACATCAAACCGATGGTTGAGATTCTCCCATCTTGTGTCAAAGATACTAGTCACATGATCTCATTGATAGAGGGCTTAGGAAGGATACCAGAGGGCACCCTGCTGGCCACTTTTAATGTGGAGAGCTTGTTCACTAACATCCCACACCCTGTAGGCTTGCAGGCATTACAACACTTCCTTCAGCAGAGAGACTCTACCCTTGCTCCATCTAATGATTGCATCTTACAACTTACTGAACTGGTATTATCCCATAACTATTTTGTCTTTGAGTCAGACTGTTTCCTTCAAATTCGGGGTGTAGCCATGGGTTCCCCTTTTCCCCCCAACTATGCAAACCTGTATGTGGGACAATTTGAAGAAGCATTCCTTTTTAAAACAGACACACACCCCTTACTTTCTAAAATACTTATAAAAGAGATACATAGATGATGTCTTTGTGCTCTGGGAAGGAAGTCAGCAGGAACTAAATGAATTCCAAACTCTACTAAACGAGAGCTCTGAATACCTCAAATTCACCATGCAGACTGATGAGAGACAAATAATCTACCTGGATTTATGGATTATCAAAGAGAATGATGCATTACACACAGACTTATACACAAAGCCCACAGATCGCAATAACTTGCTATGTGCGGATAGTATGCATCCTCTTCCCCTCAAGAATGGTCTGCCATATAGCCAGTTATGCAGGGTTAAACGAATCTGTGGCCACCAGTCAGATTTTGACAGCAATGCTAAAAAAAAAGACAGAAATTCAAAATGAGAGGCTACAAGGATAAAACTCTTAATGCTGCAATGATGAAAATATCTCAAAAACCAAGAGATTAATTACTAAAAATTCAACCAAAGAAGAAAAACAACGCAACCGTCTTTTGTACGAAGTACACCAAGGGTTCGGAGAAAATGAAAGCAATTCTGAAAAAGCACTGGCATATTCTGCAATCAGACAAAAAAATTGCACACCTCTTCAAGGAACCCCCACTGGTGGTCTATAAGCGTGGTCGCAATATTGGAGATAGTTTGGTGAGATCTGACATGCCCCCTGAGCCCACTCAGACACTCTTGACACCTATCCCAAATGGGAACTACAAATGTGGCTCATGCGCACAGTGTAATAGCACCAAAAAAATAAAAATCTTCAGACAGCCACATACAGGTCGAAAGATCCCTGTGAGGGGTATCATCTCATGCAAGACCAAGGGAGTAATCTATCTCATCACCTGTTCATGTGGAAAAGCCTATGTGGGACAAACGAAAAGGCAATTAAAACAACGCATAGCTGAACACCGCAGCTCAATCAGGTGTAAGAACATTGACTATCCAGTAGCAGCTCACTTTGTTGAAGCTAACCATCCAATCTCCTCCCTCAAATACACAGGCAATGAGCATGTGGCTCAACCAAGGAGAGGAGGTAACATTGAGATCGTACTACTACAAAGAGAGGCTTACTGGATATCCTATCTAAAAACATTGACCCCTAGTGGTCTGAATATTGACTTTGATCTCAGGCCCTTCTTATGAACACTTTTTCCTTTATTAAATTGTCTTATAAATTGAAAAATAATTTTTACAGCTTATACTCAATATGTTCCCCCTGTTGATGAGGTTCATTATATATTAAGGTTGAACCAATATTACATGTAACAAAAATGAAATCCGAAATGATGTGAAATTGAATGAAACAATAATGTATGTTGATGCTAATATGATGTACTATATTCCATTATTTTTCTATATGATAACAATAGAATAATATATTTAATATGCCATATACAATTACATAACCTGGTTCAAGTATTTATGACATTACCCTGAGGAAGGCACAGTGATGCCGAAACGTTGGTGAATACCCATTAAATTGTTGGGAGGTTATACATGCAGTATGCGACTTTATTTCGATAGTTTAAAAGACAGAGAACACAGGAATAAATACCCTGGGAATAATGGTGAAAACGGGTGACACCTGGAGGTGGGTGGAGACAATCACAAAGACAGGTGAAACAGATCAGGGCGTGACAGTCAATGCACCTTCCTCATGTGTGGAGTTGGGGGTTTCTTTTTATGGAAATGCCTCAATTCACGCCAACTGGCAGTTTAAAGAGGTGTGAAAAAGAGGTGTGCCATAATTGTGTGCCATTTAAAGAGGTGTGCCATAATTAGGGAAATTCGGGCTGGCTTGCCTTTCAATGATTCTTTATAACCTCTACCTTTAAAACTTACTTAAACTTGATTACATGATTAGAGTACAATTTGAAGAGAGCATAGTGTACATGTCATGCATTACATGTTCATTACAGGTGCCATTTTAACTAGGATTTTAAAGCCTTGTCTTTGGAGTTATGAAATCATAGCTAGTGCCATATAAGAATTCTCATAAATTCAGATTCATTACGTTACTTAAGCTGCGTTTAGACAGAATGCTCAATTCTGATTTTTTTTAACTCATTGGTATTTGGACTAATCAGATCTGCTCTGAAAAATACCTGTTGTGATTAGATCTGATGTGATTGGTCAAAATACAATTTAGTGGACAAATGTTCAGAATTGGGCTGTCTGTGTAAACACATCCTTTGTGTTCTAGAAATGACAGAGTGGGATGGATGGGAGTAAGTAATTACATGGATTTCTCAGCCCATCTGCAAATCTTTTTCCAGCATGACAGAATAGGATTGGGTTTTAATTGGTCTCCAGCTGATGACAGGACCCTTCAACCAGTAGAGCCCATTGACTAGATAAATAACCAACGGCCAGGGGGAGCACTGAGAGACCAACAGCTGATGTCAAGGTGATTCCTGTCCAGACCAGAAGAATGCAGCACAGATCAGAATGGGAACTCTGCTGCATACCAGAAGTTATTTCATGCAGAGATGGGAATGAGTGGTGTTCCCATAGAAATGTAATTTGAAGACGCACTCCAGCTATTTTTGAACGTTTCCTATTCTAAAACAATATTCCATGTATAAATCCAATAATGTACGCTTAATATTGGATCCGTAGCGGTGAAACTGCCACGGTCATTTGCGATATTGCAACAACAAAGATGTTACTTCAGACAATGAACACTTTTTTTCGGCAGACATCACTGCACGCGCAATAGCACAGCAGAGCGTGTTCTCTGATTTAGTTTTTTACCTTGATGTGGGAGCTCCTCTGCCGTTTGAAGGTCCAATACAGTCGTTTTTATCTCAATATCAAATCATTTCTGGGTAACAATTAAGTCCATTACTGTGGTTGTTTTCCATTCAAATGGTCAAAAAGGGAAAAAATTGCTTCTTAGCAAAGGGCAATTTCTCAAACAAGAATTTTGCTAGGACTGTCTGGGAGGGGTTTGAGTGAGGAGAGGAAAACTGAAAATGAGCTGTTATTAGCAGAGAGGTATGGAACTCTTTTTCTTATTGGTCTATTAACTCATTTATTGCATGTTGACATCACCATGGAAGGCCAAAACTCTACTCCACCAAAACAGGCTGAAATTTCAGGTAGTCTTTTCATACAGCTCTTACACTAAAAGCGCATTATCATAATTTTCACAATTTCACAGTATTATTCCAACCTCATAGTGTGGAAAAATACACTCACCGGTCAGTTTATTAGGTATACCACTCCATTCACGAAAATGGATCGCTCCTACAGACAGTGAGTCACGTGGCCATAGCTTGTTATATAAATCAGGCAGACAAGCATTGAGGCATTCAGTTACTGTTCGATTGAACGATAGAATGGGCAAAGCGAGTGACCTAATCGACTTTGAGCGTGGTATGCCAGGCGCGCCGGATCCAGTATCTCAGAAACGGCCACCCTACTGGGCTTTTCACGCACGATAGTGTCTAAGGTTTACCAAGAATGATGCGACAAACAAAAAACATCCAGTCAGTGGCAATCCTGTGGGTGAAAATAGCTCGTTGATGAGAGAGGTTGAAGGAGAATGGCAAGAATCGTGCAAGCTAACAAACGGGCCACAAACGGACAAATAGCGGCGCAGTACAACAGTGCGGTGCAGAACTGCATCTCGGAACGCACAACTCGTAGATCCTTGTCAAGAATGGGCTATTGCAGCAGACGACCACAGAGGGCTCCACTCCTAACAGCTAAAAAAAAAAGAAGAAGCGGCTCCAGTGGGCACATGATCACCAACACTGGACAATTGTGGAAAAACATTGCCTGTAACATGGCAGCAAAATCAGTTTACTTGAGTGGCCTGCTCAGTCCCCAGACCTCAACCCAATACAGCATCTTTTGGATGACATGGAACGGGCTGTTTACAGCATGAATTAACAGCTGTTGAATCTGCAGCAACTGCATGATGCCATTGTGTCAGCGTGGACCAACATCCCTGTGGAGCGTTTCCGACCCCTTTCTAGATGCCCTGAAGAATTCAGGCTGTACTGAAGGCAAAGGGGGGTCCGAACTGGTACTAGATGGGTGTACCTAATAAACTGACCGGTGAGTGTATATTAAACACAGAAAAATCACGCTTTGACTGCACTGGGGCTTTAATAAACAAAACAAAAACAATAATAAATGCGCCTGGGGCTGCCAGTGGTGTAAAGTACTTGAGTAAAAATATTTGAAAATACTACTAGTAGTTTTTTGGGGTATCTGTACTTTACTATTTATATTTTTGCACAATTTTACTTTTACTTCACTACATTCCTAAAGAAAATAATGGACTTTTTACTCCATACATTTTCCCTGACACCCAAAAGTACTCATTACATTTTGACAAGTAAATGGTCCAATTCGCACACGTATCAAGAGAACATCCCTGGTCACCCCTACTGCCTCTGATCTGTAGGACTCACTAAACACAAATGCTTCATTTGTAAATTATGTCTGAGTGCTGGCGTGTGCCTCTGGCTATCCGTCAATAAAAAAATTAATAAAAAATGTTGTGTCTGGTTTATACTTTTACTTTTGATACTTAAATACATTTGAGCAATTCCATTTACTTTTGATACTTAAGTATATTTAAAACCAAATACTTTTAGACTTTTACTCAAGTAGTATTTTACTGGGTGACTTTCACTTTTACTTTTGTGTCATTTTCTATGAGGGTATCTTTACTTTGACTCAAGTATGACTGTGTACCTTTTCCACCACTGCCAGTGGCGCTGTTTCTCCAAGTGCGGAGCTCGGCTTTATGAGTAAAAAAATATGTTTTGAGCAAAATCATTTTTTCATATTGCCCTCTGATGTCATCGGCCTCCCACCTTGATTGAGGAAAAATAGAGGAGCAATAGAGAACATTTGTGCCATGTCAGAGGACACCTGGACCACCTATAGAGATATGCCTTTTGTTAAGAAAATCAGGTGATAAATGAGCTGAAAAGGAGACTGGAGTTCTGTGGGTATTACACTAAAACCCCTACTTCTTCTCTGATCCAGACTTGGTGTCCTTAATCTTCTCACCTGTGGTGCTATGTAGAATGATGCCAACACAGCTTACAAAAGTTATGGCAAGAGGATGAATCCAATTTATACTACTAGGAAGTGATTATAATTATGCCTTGAAATTTATTATGACATAAACACAAACATTGTATGACTTTGATAACGATCTGAGCAACTATATTTTGATAAGGTGTTTTTCAAACATGTACTGTGTAACTATGTACTCTAATTATTTCAAACATGTTAGAGGTACCACCCCACAGAGGAATGGTAAGAGTGTGACAAACAGCAAGCGGGAAGACTACTCATCTACTCATCTACTCAACCAGCTAGACCATATCATTGTAGCCTACCTCATTTGTCCTTGCCTGGTTTCATGTAACGGATGTGAAATGGCTAGCTAGTTAGCGGGTACGCGCTAATAGCGTTTCAATCAGTTACGTCACTTGCTCTGAAACCTAGAAGTAGTGTTGCCCCTTGCTCTGCAAGGGCCGCGGCTTTTGTGGAGCGATGGGTAACGATGCTTCGTGGGTGACTGTTGTTGATGTGTGCAGAGGGTCCCTGGTTCGCGCCCGTGTTGGGGCGAGGGGACGCCGTAAAGTTATACTGTTACATTGATGCTGTTGACCCGGATCACTGGTTGCTGCGGAAAAGGAGGAGGTTGAAAGGGGGGTGAGTGTAACGGATGTGAAATGGCTAGCTAGTTAGCGGGTACGCGCTAATAGCGTTTCAATCAGTTACGTCACTTGCTCTGAAACCTAGAAGTAGTGTTGCCCCTTGCTCTGCAAGGGCCGCGGCCTTTGTGGCGTGATGGTTAACGATGCTTCGTGGGCGACCGTTGTTGATGTGTGCAGAGGGTCCCTGGTTCGCGCCCGTGTCGGGGCGAGGGAACGCCGTAAAGTTATACTGTTACATTCACATGTACAACACATCATCAGAGAAACGTTGGACAAGGCATAAACAACTTGTATGTGTTCATGTGACACAATTATGACAGTTGTTTAAAAAAATTACATTTCATAGTTTGCTTTTTCTTATAGAAGTTTAGCAAAATAATGTTGGCGTTAGACTTACTGAAGGAAAATGTGAAATCATGATTTATCAAATGGACTGTTCATAGAGTGTAGAAACAGAGAGTTGAAATAAAAGCATTATCACTCAAACACACATAAAAAAATACATGATCACACGACCTGTTTTGAGTGTCATATTATTTAATAAAATAACTGGTAAAAATATACACCAGAGTACTATCCACATGAGGCTGCTGAGGGGAGGACGGCTCAAAATAATGTCTGGAATGGAGTGAATGGAATGGTAACAAACACAAGGAAACCTTGATACCATTCCATTTATTCCATTCAAGCCATTAGTATGAGCCCGTCCTTCCCAATTAAGGTGCCACCTGTGGTACTAACTATTAAAACCTCATCGCTTGAGACTCTAAACAAACTACTAAAATATCTCCATACAGTATGTACATCCATTAAAAATATTTGATTCAAAATATGGAGTGTTTAGAACATATGAAAAACATACACTGAGTGTACAAAACATTAGGAACACTTACCTAATACCCACCTTTCCCTCAGAACAGCCTAAATTCGTCAGGGCATGGTCTCTACAGGTGTCGAAAGCATTCCACAGGGATGCTGACCCATGTTGACTCCAATGCTTCCGACAGGATGTCCTTTGGGTGGTGGACCTTGATACACACAGGAAACTGTTGAGCGTGAAAACCCCAGCAGCTTTGCAGTTCTTGACACACTCAAACCGGTGTATCTGGCACCTACAACCCATAACCCCTTCAAAGCACTTAAAGCTTTTGTTTGCCCATTCACCCAATCCATGTCTCAATTGTCTCCAGGCTTAAAAATCATTATTTAACCTGTCTCCTCCCCTTCATCCACACTGACTGAAGTGAATTTAACAAGTAACATCAATAAGGGATCATAGCTTTCATCTGGATTCATCTGGTCAGTCTGTGTCATGTTTTGTACACTCAGTGTATATTTCAATATTACCTATATTAACACTACAAAGTCATTCCAAAATAGTTCTTTACAACTGAAAATACATACAGTTTTTGTGACTTACCAACAATATTTCATAAAAAATGTAAGTAATATAAACAGTGTGTTATCGATGTACTTAATGAATATAAGTTACTGCAATTGATTGTTCATTAAATTGTTCATACTCTAAGAACATGTGATTTTTAAAGCCACTGTAACATTGCCATACTTTACGATAACCAATGTTAACAGAACAAGAACAGTATAAAGACTTGTGTCTTACATTCAAGTATTGTACAATTTGTTTTGGTCTTATGGGTAATGCCATTTAACCTATCCCTCTACTGTATGTCAGAATATTAAACCTATTGTCTTAGTCTGTTATGGATCATTCTGACCTGACATGATAAGTCAAACATAAATACGGTATTATACATTGACAGTTGCTCTGCTTGACACCTGCACTTTAAAAAGGGGAACAGGCTATTCAGCCCTATACAAGGTTGACAATAACAGAACTGCCCCATTCTGCTACAGGGAGTAGAGTTTGAGCTGCTCCTCCATGTCTCCCTCAGTCACCTCCCCTAGTGCCTCCTGGTTCTGCATCAGCAGGAGAAAGATGGCCGCCAACTGATCGTTTTGCACCCTAGAACAGATACACACAGACATGATGGCATCGCTTCCAATGCCTGGGTCTATATAACACACTTACAAACTCACACTCATCAATACACACAGTAGATACATACAGTATAACAGAAACTCAGTGTACACAAACAACACGTGACATCCCAAAAAACACACACATGATTGTTATCTATGTGTGTGTGTAAGACATACACATACAGTGGCTTGCGAAAGTATACACCCCCCTTGGCATTTTTCCTATTTTGTTGCCTTACAACCTGGAATTAAAATTGATTATTGGGGGGTTTGTATTATTTGATTTACACAACATGCCTACCACTTTGAGGATGCAAAATATGTTTTATTGTGAAACAAACAAGAAATAAGACACAAAAAAAAACAGAAAACTTGAGGATGCATAACTATTCACCCCCCCCCCCAAAGTCAATACTTTGTAGAGCCACCTTTTGCAGCAATTACAGCTGCAAGTCTCTTGGGGTATGTCTCTATAAGCTTGGCACATCTAGCCACTGGGATTTTGCTCATTCTTCAAGGCAAAACTGCTCCAGCTCCTTCAAATTGGATGGGTTCCGCTGGTGTACAGCAATCTTTAAGTCATACCACAGATTCTCAATTGGATTGAGGTCTGGGCTTTGACTAGGCCATTCCAAGACATTTAAATGTTTCCCCTTTAACCACTCAAGTGTTGCTTTAGCAGTATGCTTAGGGCCATTTGTCCTCCTGGAAGGTGAACCTCCGTCCCAGTCTCAAATCTCTGGAAGACTGAAACAGGTTTCCCTCACGAATTTCCCTGTATTTAGTTACATCCATCATTCCTTCAATTCTGAACAGTGTCTCAGTCCCTGCCGATGAAAAACATCTCCACAACATGATGCTGCCACCACCATGCTTCACTGTGGGGATAGTGTTCTCTGGGTGATGAGAGGTGTTGGGTTTGCGCCAGACATAGCGTTTTCCTTGATGGCCAAAAACCTTCTTCCATATGTTTGGGGAGTCTCCCACATGCCTTTTGGCGAACACCAAACGTGTTTGCTTATTTTTTTCTTTAAGCAATGGCTTTTTTTCTGGCCACTCTTCCGTAAAGCCCAGCTCTGTGGAGCGTACGGCTTAAAGTGGTCCTATGGACATACTCCAATCTCCGCTTTCGAGCGTTGCAGCTCCTTCAGGGTTATCTTTGGTCTCTTTGTTGCCTCTCTGATTAATGCCCTCCTTGCCTGGTCCATGAGTTTTGGTGGGCGGCCCTCTCTTGGCAGGTTTGTTGTGGTGCCATATTCTTTACATTTTTTAATAATGGATTTAATGGTGCTCCGTGGGATATTCAAAGTTTCTGATATTTTTTTATAACCCAACCCTGATCTGTACTTCTCCACAACTTTGTCCCTGACCTGTTTGGAGAGCTCCTTGGTCTTCATGGTGCCGCTTGCGTGGTGTTGCCCCTTGCTTTGTGGTGTTGCAGACTCTGGGGCCTTTCAGAACAGGTGTATATATACTGAGATCATGTGACAGGTCATGTGACACTTAAATAAAGTTCACCTGTGTGCAATCTAAGTAATTATGTGACTTCTGAAGGTAATTGGTTGCACCAGATCTTATTTAGGGGCTTCATAGCGTAGGGGGTGAATACATATGCACGCACCACTTTTCAGTTTTTTAGAATTTTTTTAAACAAGTAATTTTTTTTCATTTCACTTCACCAATTTGGACTATTTTGTGTATGTTCATTACATGAAATACAAATACATTTCAATTACAGGTTGCAATGCAACAAAATAGGAAAAACGCCAAGGGGGATGAATACTTTTGCAAGGCACTGTAGGTGTACATAGTTGGACACTGTGTGTCTTCTAATGTTATAATAAACACAGCTATAAAACATATCCTGGGGTAGACAGGTGCTTCAGTTTATTATTGTCATCATTCACATACTGGACCTTTACAGGCTGCCCAATGAAAACACCTCAAAAGACCTTCTTCTAGAGGGCTTCAATCTCAAGTCCCACTGAAGTTAACACCTACCTGACAAAGGCACGTCAACTAAGGCACGTCTTAAACATACAAAGCCCTACTAGTTACCAGAAATAATATGTTGAGTGGTGCAATGAGAACGGCTATTATTGGGTATGTACATAGAGATATTTGAAGTTATGATATCATCATCAATCCATGTATGACCTTATCTGGCTTACATAGAAAGATTCAATACATGACATACTGATTAGCATTGTGTTGTATGTATTGCAAAATGTGCTACAAAGTAGGTGAGCAAAACTCAATGATGAGATGAATTTACTGCTTTTAATTAGATGTGCTGATATGGAAAAATGGTTGGATTACTGGGTGGATTCATGGGTGGAGTCATGGGTGGAAATGAGTAAGAGGCTTAAACAAGCATTGGTTTTAGACAAACTGGCTTTTAATAGTCAAGAGTTTAAAAGCCCAAAAACGTCATGTTTAAACAAAACATTTCAATCTCTCTACAAAAATCACTACGGGTTGTCATACACATATTCCACTTTAGCCATTCTAACAACCGAGCTCCAGTCCCATATGAAAAGAAGCCCATTCATTGTCAGTGTGCATTGGTTACATACTTATAAAGTGACAAAAGCCCCAATGATCGTCAGAGTCAGGACAGGAGTGAGATATATGGTTTCCTCAGCATTCAGAATGCCATCATTAGGTTATTCGGATGTTACTGATTGGCATTTGTTACATTACTCAGTGTCTGGGACTGGCTCACAATGGACAGTGGCCACACAGACCAAGACTTGGGTAGAGGGGGCCTTTGCATGCAAATTACTTGTCTTGGCTTTAAATCACAGTTTCACATTTTAAAACAATGAAAAACAACACAACCCTTCCCTACCCCTTCACCCATAATAGCTATTTAAACACTTCCTTACTGTATTGGTATTGCAATGGTCATCCATTTCTTCTAAACCAGTGGTTCCCAACCTTACTTTTTTCGGGAACTTTTTTTGCAAACCCCACACGTCATACTCTGTAATAAGCATTGATGTATTATCGTCAAACGTTCCTTTGCGACTATCAGAGTCTCAGAATCCAGAATGAATCATTCCTGCTCTAATCAAAGGATAGACGCCGCCAGTAAGACAGCAGATAGAAAGCGAAGGGGGCGGGGACTAAAGATTCACATAGGCACTTGTGTTTGGTGTAATGCAGCGTGCTAT
This sequence comes from Salvelinus namaycush, assembly GCF_016432855.1. Lineage (NCBI taxonomy): Eukaryota > Metazoa > Chordata > Actinopteri > Salmoniformes > Salmonidae > Salvelinus > Salvelinus namaycush. Next base: position 12,662,350 of record NC_052347.1, on the reverse strand, counting down.
TCATAGGCAGAGTTGAGCAATAGCCTTTAATTCACATCGTTCAAAAAAGGATGAAGAAAAGAAGAGGGGAGAGGACAAAAAGCAACATATATTTTCCATATTAACAGCAAAGTTGCTGGACAATCAACAGAAGAGATCGCTCTTCTCAGCAGAGGTTTCAAAGGTTCTTCTTTAGTGATCACTTTTCACAAAACCAAGAATAGAAAGGTGTGGGTGTAGAGTCATTCCTTTTCTTCATCGCCTACTCAGCTGCACTGGTAAAAAGAGAGTACTAATATATCAGTACAATGTGGTACAGTTTTATCTATTGACAAATATAGGTATTTCATTGATATTACTAGCCAGTTATTGTTATTAGCTTAAGAGACAGAAATGTTAAGTAGTTATAGTATTGGAATTGAACTGATATCAAGCTTGTGATTTGGAAAAGAGTGAGATCACTCACCATTGTCAGGGTTGTTATTTCAGCATGCATCAGGGTTTAGTAGGTTTCAAGAAACCTAAAGCAGACAGTGCTCTAACCAAAGGTTGATCAAAACACACCCGGAAAATAGCATACCACCATAGAATACCCCCCACCACCTCCAACTGGTGTACGGTGAAGTTGCCCCTAGATGCTGATTTTGGGTCAGTTTTGCATGTTCCTTACTAATTAGGGTTGTGAGAGGGGAAGCTGATCCTAGATCTGCACCTGGGAGAAACTTCACCCCGGAGCACCACAGAGTTCCCAGGCAGGTTAGATGGCAATGTGTGAGATGCATGCCATTTCAAAGGTTAGTATGTCCTAATTAGTGCAATATAACAAAGAGTCCAGATTATCATATGCATTCTAATAGCTGCAGCAGGCATGTGAATGTGACAGCTGAACAATTATCTATTGAAACAAGCATTCCTCCCCTAGCAGCCTGGTCTCAGACTAGACGTAACATAGTAAATGTATATCTGGGACACTCCACTTGGTATGATATGTTATGTTTCGTACGTCCTTTGCAGACTGTACAATTTCGGCCGTTTTATGCCATGACTTTGCCGTCCCAGACAAAATTTCCACGTTGTGGACAAATTCTTAGGTAGTAAACGATTGTCGGACATCTTGGCTCGTTCAGTGTGACAGGGTCTAGGTCTGCCGATTAAGTGCCGATTAAGTACCGCTACATGCAATCGTAGGCTCCGACAAAGTTCTAGCGGTGTCCACATATTTTGTCCTCTATCACGTAGTGTGGCTGGTGTTATGAGCTGATCCCAGTGACTGACCAATAAGAAGACGGCCGCCATTGAGTACGCACACAACAATAAAATGATTGTGAATAGTCAGATTAATATAGTAGTTTGAATTAAATGTTTAGCCTACGTGCTGTGTAAGAAGAACGATTTCCCTGTAAATAATCTTGTTTATATGACACATCTGAAATTAGGCTACCTGGTGGGATTTCGATAAATGCACAAAATCGCCAATCAAATTAATTGTTAGGACATATAACGTTTGTATTTGAAAACTATTTCTAAGATGCCTACTTGAATTTATTCAGAACTCACGCATAAGCATTGAGATCAAATACACCGCTGCAGGCAAATTGCAGAATGTGACGACAGAACTGAAGCAAATCATACAATCTGGCCAGGTTGATATCAAGATTTTAATTTGGTAACGTCGCACAGTGTAACGTGATAATCGTTAAAGACTGAATCTGACAGACAGTCTGCAAATGCTGTAGCCATTTCCTGCAGTCAAATGAATAGTGGCCTCATGGGTGGAATGTTATTAATATTTTTCATAATTAATAACCTGAAAATCTGGTGTTTCTTTGTCAAACGGTTTTGATATACTTCAGTCTTCTGTGATGTATTTAAAGTGCAATATTGGGATGCAAACTCAAAACTTATACATTTCAACTCTATATCTGACATGGTACAGGTGTCTTCTTTTTTAAGCCCATAACAATGTGTGTGAGGTGTATATTTTGGGGCGGCAGGTAGCCTAGTGGTTAGAGCGCTGTGCCAGTAACTGATCGAATCCCCGAGCTGACAAGGTAAAAATCTGTCGTTCTGCCCCTGAACAAGGCCGTTAACCCACTGTTCCCCAGTAGGCCGTCATTGTAAATAAGAATTTGTTCTTAACTGACTTGCCTTGTTAAATAAAGGTTAAATACATTTTTTCAAACTTTGGTGTCAAAGTAGTTTTGTTTAAGGCTACCAATAAACAATCTGTGTGACCCTGATTTAGCCCACTGCAGTAAAAGGTTAGTTAAGGCAAAAACGAAAGTAGGGTTGTTGGCCGGAGTGGATGGGTCGGAGTATAACGCGAATGTCTAGCCACCCAAAGGTCGCGTTTTCAAATCTCAGCGACAACTCTTGCATTTTAGCTAATTAGCAACTTTGCAACTACTTACTACTTTTTAGCTACTTTGCAACTACTTAGCATGTTAGCTAACCCTTCTCCTAACCCTAACCCTTTAACCTAATTCCTAAACCTAACCTTAACCCTAACCTTTAGGCTAGCTAACGTTAGCCACCTAGCTAACGTTAGCCACAACAAATAGCAATTTCGCAACATAACATATGAATTAAAATTCGTAACATATCATACTAAATGGATTGTGGACATTTACAAATTAAATCCGGGACACTCTATTTACATAGACACACTCGGGACACTCTATTTACATTTACTATGTTACGTCTACCCCTGAGTCTATGTTGCCCCTAGATGTAACAATGTTGTAATTGAAGATAGGACAGGCATACAGTAATACACATTCTAGATAGACCTACAGACACTGGTAGGCTGAACATAAACAGTTTATGAGCAAAACATTTGTTGGTAACCTAGATACCTATATTCCAGTGAGTCAGCCTTATTGCACTAATAATGTTGATCTTTATTTGTAAAGTAGAGACAATAAACTTGGCTTGCAAATAGTGGCCTGATTTGCCTTTTCAGGCTACACTGATCAAATGCTGTCACCATCTAGCTATTAGCTAGCTGGCAGTGCATTAGGTATACACTATACAATCTTGAATAACTGTCTGACACTCTGACTTGGCAACATATCATGGCAAAACATATCATGGTAAAATAAGGCCTGTTCCTCAAACCTTTTCTCAACAGAGTGGAATAAAAATGCAATTATAATGAAAGCATTTCAGCTCACACAGACACAGTAAAAAAAATCCCCAATTTAAGTGTCTCACTACCTCAATATCGCCTGCAGAGGGCACAATGGTATAGCAGCAAAGGTCTAAGGTTCAGGGCTCAGCTATAATTCAACTTCAAAACTGCTCTCTGCACGGCCCCCTGAGTGTGTACAAGCGCAGCTGTTGGCACAAGATTAGTTCTAATTTTGCAGGTGGCTCCTAAAATCAGAGTGGTTCTGATAAAAGTCCCACCCAACCACTAAATTATGAAACTTTAATACTATCACGGCAGCCATTTTGTTTGTGCAGTAAGTGAGTAACTGATTCTCTCTCAGCCAATTGGTTAGCAGGTGTCACGCACCGCCAACCAATTCCAAATGGATACCCCTCTGGCACCAGCATTAAGAGGTAAAGAATGTGCCTTAGTGAATGATTCCTCACAGATGTCATCTCAATAGAAGGTGGTGGGGGGTCTCCCCTGCAGCACTGATGATGACCCACATTGGTGCCCCAGTGCAGTATTTCCCATGATCGCAGGGCCCTTTGTTTTCAATGGCCGTGAGACAGCAGCATATGATAACTATTAACTGTATACTTATAGAACCTGAAGCTCCAGGATATTAGACTGTCTGAAGACACAGGGGGACATAGATGGAGAGATGGGGGAGGGAAGTGACGTACAGTGCATTTGGAAAGTATTCAGACCCCTTAACTTTTTTCACATTTTGTTACGTTACAGCCTTATTCTAAAATTGATTAAATCGTAAATTAGGTATTTCTAATTTAAAATTTGCTAAAATGTCTAAAAACCTGTTTTCGATTTGTCATTATGGGGTACTGTGTGTAGACTGATGAGGAAAATAAATGATTTAATACATTTTAGAATGGCTGTAACGTAACAAAATGTGGAAAAGGGGAAGTGGTCTGAATACTTTCCGAATGCACTGTAGTTCTGGTGGTCGTTGGCGGGGATCAAACAGAAAGTGTAGAATAGAAAGGATAAAGCAAGCTCTGCCAGAATGTGCCCTATCAGACCCAGATGTGTGCTCTACCACATCAGTGGAAGCCTATCAGTGGCTAACAGGTCCCTTCAAAAACAAAAAAACAATAGCCTACAGCCCAATCGCCTGGTGGCAAGGTACACTGTTGGTGATGTCATACTAGTGTAATCAGTAAATGGGTGAATGCATCGATACACACTGCTTTCACCAGAGCCATATATACAGTGCCTTCGGAAAGTATTGAGACCCCTTGACTTTTTCCAAATTTTGTTACGTTACAGCCTTATTCTAAAATGTATTAAATTGTTTTTTCCCCTCCTCAATCTACACACAATACCCCATAACGACAAAGGAAAACCAGTTTTTTTTAATATTTGAAAATTTTGAAAAATGTTCAGGTCTCTCCAGAGATGTTCGATCATGTTCAAGTCCGGGCTCTGACTGGGCCACTCAAGGACATTCATAGATTTGTCCCGAAGCCACTCCTTCGTTGTCTTGGCTGTGTGCTTAGGGTCGTTGTCCTGTTGGAAGGTGAACCTTCGCCCCAGTCTGAGGTCCTGAGCGCTCTGGAGCAGATTTTCATCAAAGATTTCTCTGCTCTCTTCATCTTTGCCTCGATCCTGACTAGTCTCCTAGTCCCTGCTGCTGAAAAACATCCCCAAAGCATGATGCTGCCACCACCATGCTTCACTGTGGAGATGGAGCCAAGTTTCCTCCGGAAGTGACGCTTGGCATTCAGGCTAAAGAGTTCAATCTTGGTTTCATCAGACCAGAGAGTCTTTAGGTGCCTTTTGGCAAACTCCAAGCGGGCTGTCATGTGCCTTTTACTGAGAAGTGGCTTCCGTCTGGCCACTCTACCAAGGCCTGATTGGTGAAGTGCTGCAGAGATGGTTGTCCTTCTGGAAGTTTCTCCCATTTCCACAGAGGAACTCTAGAGCTCTGTCAGAGTGACCATCAGGTTCTTGGTCACCTCCCTGACCAAGGCCCTTCTCCCCCGATTGCTCAGTTTGGCTGGCCTGCCACCTCTAGGAAGAGTCTTGGTGGTTCCAAACTTCTTCCATTTAAGAGGCCTCTGTGTTCTTGGGGATCTTCAATGCTGCAGACATTTTTTGGTACCCTTTCCCAGATCTGTGTCTTGACACAATCCTGTCTCGGAGCTTTACGGACAATTCCTTCGACCTCATGGCTTGGTTTTTGCTCTGACATGCACTGTCAACTGTGGGACCTTATATAGACTGGTGTGTGCCTTTGCAAATCATGTCCAATCAATTGAATTTACCAGAGGTGGACTGCCATCAAGTTGTAGAAACATCTCAAGGATGATCAATGGAAACAGGATGCACCTGAGCTCAATTTCGAGTCTCATAGCAAAGGGTCTGAATACTTATGTTTTTTTTAATATATTGGCAACAAAATAAAAAAACAGTTTTCGCTTTGTCATTATGGGGTATTGTGTGTAGATTGTACTTTTATTTATTTTATCCATTTTAGAATATGGCTTAATGTAATAAAATGTGGAAAAAGTCAAGGGGTCTGAATACTTTCCAAAGGCACTGTACATATGTACTGTATATGGCTCTGCCCTTCACCAGTGATGGAGTGCCAGTCACACAGTGTGTCACACCCTAGGTAGTGGGTGAGGGGAGCAAGGAGAGGGAGGTGAGGTGGTATTTTTTAGACTTGGGAGAGGATAAGAGGCTCTGGGGGGGGTTAAAGTTTAATGATACCTTACCCATAATCCTTCCTAACTCACAGTGTGCTTGTCGATGTTGCTTATAGAGAGGTAAAGTCAGGTGTGAGCTCTATCCTGAAAAGATAAAGGCAGGGTGAAAGCTGTTATGTAGCAGCACAGAACTCTACACAATTACACAGCTTGGAAACAGACAACTTAACCACAGCTTTGTCCCCAATTTTGGCACGTATGGCAATGCAAATAGGTTTCACATGATTACATCTTTTCCACATAAAACCTAATGCCAAAAGGAAAACATTGCACTAAGCTTTATGAAATCAAGTTTAGGCCAAAGTTGTGGTTGAGTTTAATTCAGGCCCAACGGTTGGTGTGGTGAGCAAGTACATGCTGTGCTCTTGTGTGTAAACACATAAGTGAACGGCACAGGGTACAAGGCATAGGGATTTAGTAACATATAGCTGGGTTTGGGGCTGGAATGGGACTATAGTTAATCGTATAAAGATGTATTAATACATCGTTTGTCATTTAAAACCATGAGTCACTGCTCAGGCTTCAAACAAGAGTGGAAGCATACTACCCAAAAAAGACAAAGAAAAACATTCCTGAAACTCAGGGCCCACATGCCTTTCCTCCCTTCCTCCTTCTTCCGCAGCTCGCAACTCCATGGGAACATAACAAACCAACAAAGCCAAGCTTGGCAGATATTTTAAGACCTTGATTAAATTCCTGTGTTAGAAGGCGCAAGCCACCAATCACATGGCGTTTAAGACATCCACTCCCCTCGCTATAGAAACTGGGGAACCCCCCCCCCCCAAAAAAAACAGGTAAGTGCTGCTATTAATACATGTTATTGCCTTGTTGTCACACCTCTAAACAGAGTCCACATCCGCCCCCTGCACGCTCACTCACTAAGTCATCACAACCCCCAGCAAGCATTGGGTCCCAGGCTCACTGCACTGCTCCTCTAGCAGAGAACAGGACTGGCTAAACCAAAAGATAGGAGGCATCTTGAGGTGTTACATCACTTAACGCCTCCCTCCCTCTGCTTATGCAAGTTCAAGCCCTAGGATGTGAGAGAGAGAGGAAGAGAGAGAGGCTGTTCGCTCCCTATGCCGGCCTCCCACCACAAGCTCACCCCAGTCTGTAGGATGATGTTTAGCATCACAAACTAACAGTAACCTTTAGGCTTCAAAACAAGCAGTCTTTGTTGTTGTTTTTGTCTCCTTTCTTAAGTGCCCCTCAATTTTCTTCAGTGAAGTTCACTAATCTTATTTTACAATCTGGTGACCTATAAAAAGATACAGAACATCCCACCGCACACACTGGTTGAATCAACGTTGTTTCCACGTCATTTCAATGAAATTACATTGAACCAATGTGGAATAGACGTTGAATTGACGTCTGTGGCTAGTGGGATGTCTCAAGTCTACATTTCTTTTGAGGGAGTTAGTAGCTACAGGTACAAGGTCTGGAAAGTCCCTCACTGCTTTGGTGGGTTATTGGTTTAACTGTCCACTCTGTGACCAACCCCCTCCGATATGCAGGGTAAATGTTGTCATAGATGTGTCATAGATGTTGTCATAGCACCTAAATGCCAGGTCAACACACAAGGACAGGATAGGGGAGGGAAGAAGAGAGGGAGAAGGTGGTTGCATTGGCGTGCAGTAGGAGGATAGGTTAAACTAGAGTCATGCTACAGTGCCAGGAGAAGGGGGGCAGTAGGGAGAGAGGGGGGGGGGCACTCACCTCTGCTCCTCCTCCATCTCCTCCTTGGTCATCAGCTTCTCCAACTTGCTAATCTTCATTCCTGGGGTAAAGTGCACCTCCTCAGCTGATGCCACGTCAGAGAAAACAGGAGGGACCATGGTCAACACACACTTACACATCATTCATACATACAGTACACACACGTGCATGTTCACACGAACGCACACATGCACACACACAGATAGAAATCCTCCAAACATTTAAGTCCTCTGGGACCTCTGTGGCTGTTAGTTACAGTCCTGTTGTTGCTACAGTATATCAGGATTACAGGAAGGACACACAGTAGTAGAGTACAGTCAAAACGGAGCCAAGAGTGACCGTGTGGCTGTAATTAAATTCAGAGTCAGATGGCTGATTCACTTTTATGTGTGCCAACGTCACTGATTCAATTTACAGTACACAGAGTGACATTACAACCCTGTGCTATTGGTGGAACCAGACCCCAACAGTCCCGTGTCTTAGTGAGGCAGTTTGTCTCTCATTTAGAGGAATACACTTTACTGATACAGACAGCGGTACAAACCAAGCCATATCCTATAGACAGGTCTGATAGTGAAAGAGACACTGTTCAGTTTTTCAAGGAGTCCATTCTACCGAGAAGATACAAGCTCAATAATTAGATGTAATGTGGTGTTTCATGTAACATCTGAAAGGGTACATAGAGATCTTAAACATGATCATAGGATGACAAGAGTTAAGACCTCATAGTTGTAGCTCCATGGAACTGCATTACGGTGAACTAGTGTTCATTTTCTGTCCTTAGGTAACTGTCAACTTCAAATGACGCAATAAATACACTGAGTGTACAAAACATTAAGAATGCCTGCTCTTTCCATGACATAGACTGACCAGGTGAATCCAGATGCAAGCTATGATCCCTTATTTATGTCACTTGTTAAATCCACTTCAATCAGCGTAGGTGAAGGGGAGGAGACAGGTTAAAGAAGAATTTTTAAGCCTTGAGACAATTGAGACATGGATTGTGTATGTGTGTCTTTCAGAGGTCGAATGGGCAAGACTAAATATTTAAGTGCCTTTGAACAGGGTATGGTAGTAGATGCCAAGCACACCGGTTTGTCAAGAACTGCAACACTGCTGGGTTTTTCACGCTCAACAGTTTCCTGTGTGTATCAAGAATGGTCCACCACCCAAAGGACATCCAGCCAACTGGACACAACTGTGGTAAGCATTGGAGTCAACATGGGCCTGCACTCCCGTGGAACGCTTTCGGCACCTTGTAGAGTCAATGCCCTGACGAATTGAGGCTGTTCGGAGGACAAAGGGGGGGGGGGGGGGGGGGGGTGCAAATCAATATTAGGAAGGTGTTCCTAATGTTTGGTATAATCAATGTACATTCCTTGCTAATCAGTTTGTTCTAAAAACCAAACTCACCTACAGCGATCATCCATCCATGTCACTTAATGAAACTCATGTTTCACTGTCAATCAACAGTTAACTGTTGGTGAGGTGGAGACATGAGATCATATTTGGCTTTAAAGTCCACATTTTTCCCCTTCACCATCTCAACATGCAAAAAGACAGCTTTTGTTTTGTCCTGGAAACGAGTTATCTCCCCTGCACACATGTACCGTGATGATTGCCCGCTAGCAGCAGCAGTGGCCAGTATGCTATTCAGTGAGGATATACTGTAAGGCAGGGTTCACCAACTGGTGGCCCTCTGGCTGAATTTGTCACACAGGTGATTTTATTTGGCCACCCAAGTTTTTTGAGCAAAAAAATTAAAACATGTATATTTTATTTTTTATTGTTGGACTTACAAAACTGTAAAAACAACAGCAAATCAGTTCCAAGTTATTTTAATTTTGAAAATCTGTTCCAAAGTATTGCCACGCATAATAGAGAGATATACAGTTATGTGATCATATACTATGTTATTATGTTTTAGTCAAATATGATACAGTATTTGTTTGGGCTTTTTGCGGTCAATTTGCAGTCTACAAATAATTTGTAACAAAAGGAGGCGTCCAACCGAAACCTAGTCAGACATATACGTGACACTATAAAAGGCCATGTAGGCACAAAGCTCTTGTGTTTGTGTGGCTCTGTGTGGTTGTATTGTACAGTATTCCAGGGAGGCCTGACCTCTCATCTGGAAACACTTACTGTAATCTGGCACAATGAGACCTGCCTCAATGGAGACCTGGGGCCTCGAGGGATCATAAAAGACCTGACTGAAAGACAAAATGGTGGCTGGTTTGAATGCACGACTCAGTTCCACTGAAAGGAGGGCAAGTCTCAAGACTGTAAGGGGATGTGTCAGTGGAGGATATACCCCCACAGTGTATATACAAGCCAGTGTATCTGCTAGCCACCCCAGATCCAGTTTAAATGAGGATTTGCTGGGTATGCAGTGATGTGCATCCGGTTAATGCTGGCTAATGCATTAGGGCCCTTTGAGGTTGGTTTGATGCAGTTAGTCATTGCTAAAGTCAATCCATTCAGGGAGTCAAACTTGATCTGCTTTCGGACGACTGACTGTACCCACAGCTGACAATTAGCTGACACCAAAAAATGATTAAAACATACTACCGTTGCTCTCAAGGTCCTCTGGCTCTGGCACGAAGATGGGCTCAGGGGTGGGTTCCCTCGCTGGCTTGGGCTTGGGTTCCCTCGCTGGCTCAGGGGTGGGCTCTCTGACAGGGACCTCCTTCACCACAGATACAGGTTCAGGTTCGGCGATGAGCTCAAGGATGGGCTCCTCAACAATGACTGGGATGGGCTCTGGCTCAGGGATGGGCTCAGGCACGGGTTCTGGCTCAACCATGGGCTCTGGCACGGGCTGCAGGGACAAAGTGTATAACAGATATAATCAACTGTACACCTGAAATGCTGTTTAAAACAATGGAATTGTGATTAATATTGAGCAAAAAATCTGACCACGAACATGACTTTGTTTTCCAATGGCCTTCAATGGTCAGTGTAGCGGCTAATGTAGGTTAATAGGGAATTGTGTTGTATTCCCAACCTAGCAGTCCTAGGTTCTAAATATAGCAGAGCTTTAGGCTAGACTTGTTTCTATAGTACCTAAGACAATTACATTAGTGGAACCAACTGCTCATGGTAATAACAATAAGAACGGATGAGTGTTGTTTGTCATGCATAGCCTCCTGGGGAATATAAGACAGAGATGACTGAGCCCAGTGATTGTATATGAGAACTCATCAGCTGACTTTGGGAAACTGCCAAGAATAGAACCACTGAACAGAACTCGTGCAAAAATATAGAGGGAGTGTCTGTCAAATTGTCACTTAAGACAACAATAGGACACCCCCATAGTATCCAAATTGCCCCAGTCTATAAGGAGTGGGTCTATGGTGGGGAAATATAGCCATATATTTAAATGGTATCGCATCCCACATTCTATAAAAAGTAGAAAAGGCTTTTTTTCTGGTGCTGGAGGGACATAACCCAGAATATCATCCTTCACATGCTGAAATGTAAAACCTGCATATTTTGTGCAAACCTCTACAAACTGCTGACTCAACTGCTGAGCTCTGTGGACGTGATAACCTCTTGACACATTGTAATGGTTCTTCTATGAGTGACAGCTGTCATTTGCAGCTCTCTCTCAGGTTCTTATTTAGTGGCTGTGTCCTCTCTGTATGCCGCCTGCCAATGACACAGGCACAAATAAACCCCCCTTCAATCCATCTCCACCCCTCCCTCTCCAGAACTTTCCCTAGCCCTGACAGAACTGGATTCGCAGGAACTCACACACATAGACATGCACACACAACGCACCAAAAATATATTTTAATGCTTTTGGTGTCTGATACTTGGGAGAACTAATCTCACAGTGAGGACACAGAGAGACACTGAGGTCACATATGGGGACACAGTGGGCTCAGGGCTTGACGCGCTGCCAGAGGCCTCCTGTCATCTCTGATCAGAGTAACAATGGCTAAAGCCTAGAACTACGAGTATAAGTAGGGTGCTCATTTACAGTAAAGTCCAGCTCTAAAGTAGTTCTACATTTGGAGAATTTAAAAGACCAAAGTGACAAAGTGAAGGAAAGAAGCTGAAGGAGATCAAATATTAATCAAAATATTAAATGTTTTGTTGACATTTCTGCCTGTGGCTGTTCATATTTGTGTCTGTATAAATTGGCCACATGACTTTAAAGTATATATTCAATTTAGCAGAGGAAGCTCATGGCCACCTGTGTCACAACCCTACCCCTCCTCTTGGAGCAGACTTTATGACGATGGACATGTCGACTAACCCACCACAGTGTCTCATAGCCTAACCCTGAGCAGCCCTCTTTAGACTACTCACACCCAGCCACTGGAATGGAATCCATTTAGCAGACCTACCCACCAACAGCCTCTTCCCCTCTGCCACTGAATTCCTCAGCTATTAAACACCAAAATACTCCATGCATAGGACCCAACTCACACATTCACAAAAGCAATCTTATTCAGGATCAGAATAGGGCTGAATGTAGGTCTATAGAATCCCTTTAGAGCAATGGTATTCAAACCTTTTCACCTTTTCAGGACCATTTTTGCCAGAATTTCTCACGACCCCACCCTCCCCAAATCTAATGACACAATCTTAAAATCGTTAAATGTAGATTTTATATCAACAAATAAACTTCCATTCATTGCATTTTGATCTCTTATCAAAATGAAAATAAACCAATAAATACATTTCCTCAAAAACCCCATTGCAGTTCCCCTGACCTTGAATACCACTTATTTAGAATGAGATGATGCATTGCTCACATTTTGTAAATCTAAGATTCAACATCATCACCAATACTCCCTTTTTACATCTCCTAATTTGGTCAGAGAGCTCTCTCTAGTAGAAGTGTATGAGGTCATTATTCCATTCTGCATCAGTCATCATCTCTCAGGCTCCTCAAGTAACTTTCATTTTTCTAACGGTGTCTGTACCACCCAGACACCAAACGTAGGCCAAGAGCTTTAGGATGGGTTGTAGAGGATTTAGGGCCCTGTTAACAACTGCCTGTCCAATTAACCCCTCACTCAGCTCATACAGTGACATTGACTTCTGACCTCATGCTGTAAATGTGGCATCCACTGATATGCACTCAGCCATTTTGGGTCAGTACACTCTTAGAAAAAAGGGTTCCAAAAGGGTTTTTCGGCTGTCCCCATAGGAGAACCCTTTTTGGTTCCAGGTAGAACCTTTTTTTCTTAGCATTTATGGGCCATGACCTCACAGCATGAGCACATCAAATCAAGTTGTATTTGTCACATGCTTCGTAAACAACAGGTGTAGACTAACAGTGAAATGCTTACTTAGAAATAGTTACACAAGGAATAAATAGTGACAAGGAATAAATACACAGTTAATAACAATAATGAGTAACAATAACATGGCTATATACAGGGAGTACCAGTACCGAGTCGATGTGCAGAGGTATGAGGTAATTGAGGCAGCTATGTTCATATAGATAGAGGTAAAGTGACTAGGCAACAGAGTAGATAGACAGTAGCAGCAGTGTATGTGGTAAGTGTGAAAGTGTGTGTATGGGTGTGTGTGTGTGTGAGTGTGGCGTCAGTATGCACGTGTTATGTTTGGGTGGGCGTATGTAGTGTGTATGTGTGTGTGGGGTGTCAGTGTAAGTATATGTGTGTGTGTGTGTGTGTGTGTGTGTGTGTGTGTGTGTGTGTGTGTGTGTGTGTGTGTGTGTGTGTGTGTGTGTGTGTGTGTGTGTGTGTGTGTGTGTGTGTGTGTGTGTGTGTGTGTGTGCATAGAGCCAGTGCATTTGATTAGCTATTCAGCAGTCTTGTTTAGCAGTCTTATGGCTTAGAGGTATAAGCTCTTCATGGTCCCTTTTCTTCCAGACTTGGTGAACTGGTACCGCTTGCTGTGTGGTAGCAGACAGAACAGTCTATGGCTTGGGTGACTGGAGTCTTTGACAATTTTATGGGCCTTTCTCTGACACCACCTGCTATAGAGGTCCTGGATGGCGGGGAGCTTGGCCCCAGTGATGTACTGGGCCATACTCACCACCGTGCAGTTATCGTACCAAGCGGTGATGCAGCCAGTCAAGATGCTCTCAATGGTGCAGCTGTAGAACTTTGAGGATCTGAGGGCCCATGAAAAATCTTTTCAGCCTCCTGAGGCTCATGCTCTGAGTACTCGTTCTGGTATTCCGTCTGGCCCATCGGCCTTGTAAATGTTATCCTGTTTAATGGTCTTACATCGTCTATGGAGAGCTGATGCTCTCATGCATGGTTCAGTGTTGCTTTCCTCAAAGCGAGAATAGAGAATAGAAGGCATTTAAGCTTGTCTGGTAGGCTTGCGTCGCTGGGCAGCTCACAGCTGAGTTTCCCTTTGTAATCCGTAATAGTTGGCAAGCTCTGCCACATACATTGAGCGTCAGAGTCGGCGTAGTAGTATTCATTCTTAGTCCTGTATTGATGCTTTGCCTGTTTGATGGCTCATCGGAGGTCGTAGCTGGATTTCCTATGTGTACAGATGAGTGTTCCGCTCCTTGCAAGCTGCAGCTCTACCCTTAGCTCAGTGCGGATGTTGCCTGTAATCCATGGCTTCTGGTTGGGGTATGTACATACGGTCACTGTGGGGACGAAGTCGTCGATGCACTTATTATGAAGCCAGTGACTCATGTTGTAAACTCCTCAATGCCAATCCGCTTCATCGGACCACCTTCGTATTGAGTGCGTCACTAGTACTTGCTATTTTAGTTTTTGTTTCTAAGCAGGAAGCAGGACGATAGAGTCATGATCTGATTTGCCAAAGGGAGGGTGAGGGAGGGCCTTGTATGTGTTTCTGATCAAGAGTTTTGCCGCCTCTAGTTGCACAGGTGACATGCAATTAATATATTTTTTTATGGATTTTAGTTTCCATACATTAAAATCACCGGCCACGAGAAACGCCGACCTCTGGATGTGCATTTTCTTGTTTGTTTATGGCCCTATACAGCTCGTTGAGTGTGGTCTTACTGCCAGCATCGGTTTGTGGTGGTAAATAGACAGCTGCATAGCTGTGTACACCTGATACCTGACATCTGTAACATTGACAGTGGTCCGTGCATAGAAGGAGGCAGAAGAGAATGATACCTCTCTGCAAGTGGATACTGAATAATGTGGCTACCTTTATAGCAACAATAAACAGAAGGGTGATAAACTGCATTGGTCTCACTGGAGAACCTCTTAAGAGCTGTCGGGGTAGGGTCCTTGGCCCGCCAAGTGAAATTCTAGCTGCCCCAGGGAACTTATAGTGCTACCGCGCCCCTTGAGTGGGTGGTGAGCAAGGTTGGTGTTGATACCATACCTCTGATGTAGCGGGATGAACTTTTTGCATTTACTGTCCACATCAAAACTGCATCAGCTGAGAATTCAGCTGAAGCCCCTTGGGTGTATTGTACCCTCTCCTTTACATTGTCCATGCCAGTTCTCTTCTCTTCCTCCATTGAGATGACCAGGCTGTTTGTGTCATGTTGTTGCAGTCCATCAGACAATCCCCTGAAAAGAGGCTCAGGGCAATGGGCCAAGGCATCTGGGGTGGAATAGTGTCCTGTTGTCTCAGCAACCTCCCACCCTTGCTCTGTGTCTCTGCGTACACACAGACACATTGTTCCCCCAAAGCCACTGCCTTATCGGTGGCTGATATTACCAATGAATGAAACAACGACAGACATACCTCGACAATGTGTGGAGCTACACAGCGAGGAACATCCGGTGGGGTAGCATGAAGCCAATTAGTGTTCAGAACTCTCAAGTGCAGAGCTAGCCATAGGGTGTTGCTAATAGAGGTGATGTTAACAGGCACAAACACACACACAGCTTTGTGTCCTGGCAGTCAATGGTCACAGTGTGCTGTGGCGGCCTGCAGGAATGAGATCCTACTCCATTGTGCGATCGATGACATCACCACTGGACCGGAGACCGTGGGTGAGGTTTCATTTCAGCATGTTATTGGCTCTGAATTGAGTCCAAATGTTGATTCTCACGAATAATGATTGACTTGGAATATGTTGGATTATTACTAAAATTATACAATAGTTTTGCCCTTGTTCTGTTATCCGAAACATCTGACTTTTATTAAGTAGGAACATCCTCAATGATTGAGGCCACATGACGGCAATCAAAAGAGTGAATCACATGATACAGTTTATCTGTTGTTTTGGCAGAACAATACACAGAGCCAGAGCAGCAACACTTCTATTGGAAACAGCTCAACCCACCATGACTTCCTCCATACATACCAACACTGTATAGAAAGCATGTACTGTACTGTTTAGACATACAGTATACAGCACTGCAGTTGACGGTAGCTTTTAAGAGGAACTACCTGCCAAGAGGCCTGTGCAGGCCTGGCCAATGAACTTACAAAGAGCTGCTGTTTCTTAGCTTTTCACTGGGGGATTGGCTAACCTTTTAAGAATGGAAATGACTCCCTCATGCTTCCTCTCTCCCCCTCTCACTCCGGCACTGGGCAGACCTCCTCCATTCCTCTGTGTTGACTTGTCTAGCGCACAGCGCAGGGCCCAACACGGCCAGAAGAGACACCAGGGTTTCAGCTCTATGGTGAGTCAAGCTGGGGAGAGAGGGAGTCAGTGCCCACTACAGTGTCAGTGCCAACTGCCAACTTCTTGTCATGGGCCAATGCCCGTGTTACAGAGGGGAATTAGCGGTTGTAATGTGATGTGAAGCCATGGCATTGTCTTCTCATGGGGATGGGTGCCTGCCTGGATCTGGTTGTGAAGTCCAGCTGGAAAAGGGACAGGAACAGGGCCCAGAGCAGAATGTAGCTCCAGCGTGCATGCAGAGGTAGGTAGGCAGAGAAACGAGGGGAAATACCAAGAGAGGTCGGTCAGCGGAGAGCTTGACCAATGAGTAAGCAGCCCTGCAGATTCCATCACAGGCTACTGTTAGGAGTCTGACGAACACACAAGAGAGCAGAGAGCTGAGGACTGTTCTGAGAAACACTCCCTAGTCTCCTCTTGTAGTCTGTGTACTATACACATAACTCCCACTGTGTACTGTCTTAAGATAACTCAGATTTACTTATGAACTACCCTCGTGGGACAACTGACAAACATTGGATTTACCCAATGAGCACTCAAAGGGTACCATACATTGGCCCTTATATACTAAGAATGTTTTGCCTGTATAAAAGCACGTTAACAGCCTTCGACAGGCAGCAAACTACTTCTGGATAACAGTGTCCTCCAAGTTGCATCTGACAAAAGAACAGCTGTCTCCAGCTGTTGCCTGTGTATCTCTGCCTTCTCAGCGTGAGCAGTGAGTTAGCTAGCAGGCCCAGACACATTCCCATCTATAGTGTGTTTCAACACGATGGAAGAGGTTAGAATGGAAGGTGCAGAGAGGTGCAAACAATGTATTGAGTGTTTTACATATATAAATAAAGCAAAAAAAAGTCACACTTGTGAAAAGACACAATCAACATTTGTGTTGTTCCTCCCTGATACAGTAATTCATGGAAGATGTATCGCTAAAAGAGGCGAGCAAATACAACACTTGATTAAAATGAGGACATTCAAGCCTGAGGCATAGAAGGCTAGCTGAACTCTTTCTGACTGTACAACAAGAGAGGATGTTTATGGGGGCAGGGTGTAGAGTGTCACAGCCATTGGTACATGTAAAACAAGAATGCTGTTTTACTGCTCATCAATCTCAGCCAGAAGCATACTACAGTATCTCTGCTACCTTAAGGCCAACCCTGACACATATACACATCTATAGAGTGCATATATCACCAGATAGTTAAGTGGGGAGCATTGAGAAGGTGGAAATCTCAGAATACAATGCAGACATTGACAAGGCCTGGATACTGGGAGTTAATAAGTCATGGCCCCTGATTGGTCACTATAGGCTGACGTGTCTGTGTACATGTCTGTATGTTATACTGTGTGCTCCTCCACGACACCTGTGCGCACACACACACACACACACATACACACAATGTTCCAACGCTGCTACAGCTTGAGTATGGAATAATGGGCTTTAGTGGAGATTGTTTCCTTTCTGGTTTTGACGGGGCCACGATAACATGTGGCATATTCACAGACTACTATAGGTGTAGGGTACCGTTAAAAAGGTTTGCAGACCCGACCCATAACAAGCAAAAAAAGACTGCTGAATATTCAATACTCTCTTTCCTTGTTTGTTACCCTCTGTCTTGGCAATGTGTCATTGAACATTTGATGAAGAAAGTACTGTTCAATACTGTTGATGGAGTATAGTGAGGATATGGAAGAATGACTGTGGGCTGGCTTCTGATCTTAATGTTTCTCTTTACATTTGTCAGCGGCTGCTCTATAGTGGCTGCTCTATAGTGGCTGCTCTATAGTGGCTGCTCTATAGGGTCTATACTAGTATATATATACTATACTATACTATAGGATTTGAGAAGGGGTGTGTCCAGGACAGTAACACACATTTATGAGCACCTTACACTGACCCCCACACCCAAAACAACACAGGAGAGTGATAGTGAGAGAAGATTAAGGAACAGAAGGGAAGACTATGGACGTGACACAGAGCATGCCTCTGCTGCTAAGCACACACAGACATACAGGAGAAACACGAGCAGACAGAGGGAATGAAGGAGAGGAGAGGGGAGGAGAGAGGGATGGGGTAATGATAAGGGAACATTTTCAGCAAAGCGAGCAGCACAGGAAGGAGCCCCAAATTCCACAGCTCCAAGATGTAGCCTCGGTCGCAGAGCAAATGTTTAGTTATTTTAGAACTCTATACCTCCAGTTAAAATGTAAATATGCAGTTTGCACCGCTGCTGACAACGGTTATGCATACTATGCAGTTACAATACAGAATTGTATTGCATACCACCTATGGATCTATCAAGATGTTACTCCACTTCAATTGTATTACATTTGTGCAGAGTACAGTAGTGCAGGTTAGTTACCAACATGGTAAATGAGAGGCCAGATCAATGAGGTGAAACCGGTAAAACATACACACACATGTTACTGTAGATAATATTAGACTTCAAACTGTGCAGAGCGGAGCAGTGCATGGTGGTTTTCTAATGTGGTAAATGAGAGCCCAGCCCCAGATCATTGATGTAAAACAATGACACCATGTTATTCTAATCTAGCCCCTCAGAAAGCCAGCCACACGAGGTGCCATGCCATTGGTACTGTATGTAGACTCGCCAGTGAGCTCCCCCAGCAAAACTTGGCTGGGTCCCATATAGCAGGCAACGGAGAGAAGTTATGTCTCTCATAACAGAGAAGGCTGTATGGGCTGGGTTTCTGTATAAGCACTTTGTGACATCTGCTGATATAAAGGGCTTTATAAATAAATGGGATTGATTAATTGTTTCACCTTGAGGGAGGAGAGAGAGAGAACACTCTTAATGTGCACTTTAAATGCAACTGTAAAAAATAAACATAATAGTAAAGCTCAGACAGTAATGCAGCGTTCACATGCTAGCCCTAACTAGGAAACTCAGAAATGTCCGACTTGCTAACTGGTTGTAGTTATCCACGTGCCACGTTCAACCAGTTAGGAAGTCCGAAATGTCTGAGTTCCGACTAGCATGTGGAGCATGTGAGCGCGGCAAAATGCACGGCAGGTGGTAATGTACACACAAACCACCTCAACTTAGTTGGCATGGTGCCACTAACATAGTGATAAAGTCAGTCTAACAAAGTCAAGATCAATACTACAGAAGAAGCTGTAAAATAGAAACTAATGGTAAATAATGTATTGTGTCATTTTGGAGTCAAATTTATTGTAAATAAGAATATAATATGTTTCTGAACACTTCTACATTAATGTGGATCCTCCCATGATTCCGGATAATCATGAACTAATCATGAATAATAATGAGTGAGAAAGTTACAGAGGCATAAATATCATACCCCCCCAAAAAATGCTAACCTCCCCTGTTATTGGTAATGGTGAGAGGCTAGCATGTCTTGGGGCATTATTTGTGTGCCTCTGTTACTTTCTCATTCATCATTATTCATGATTCATTCAGTATTAATTCACCATTCATTTCTATTGGGCACAAAATAATCTGAAACACAACCAAAACAGACTGAAAATGCATCCAACAAGTTTGTAGAGTCACGAGCTTGATGTAGTTATTGTGTGCTAGGAATATGGAACCAAATACTCAACTTTTGACTACTTTAATGTCCAGATACTTTTGGTTCACTAAAATGGGGAGACTATGTACAAAACGTGCTGTAATTTCTAAACGGTTTACCCCATACGGATTAAAATACCCTCAAATGAAAGATGACAGTCTGCACTTTAACCTCATTGACATTGTATCTTCTTAAAATCCAAAGTGGTGGAGTACAGTGCCAAAACAACAAAACATGTGACACTGTCCAAATACTCCTGACCTCACGGTCGTTAAATATAGAAAATACTGTATGTTTGAGACCAAACATAGAGGGTGTCTCCAATGCACTCTCTGTGACGTGTGTGTCAGGTTAAAGCAGCAGTGGGCACATTCTGTCTTTAGTCAGGGGCTTGTAAAGGGCTCATATAGGTTTGTGATGGAAAAGGTCAGTTGCACTATAGTATACATGGGGGTCAAAATGCTGAGTGCCCTTGGGAGACATTCAGTTCTGCTTATTGTGCGCTTTAGAGCATTGGTTCTGGAACGCACATAACACAGTCATTAGCTAAATGGACATTATAAATCAAGTATTGTATTAACGGCCTTGGAGAAACAGATGGTTTTTCATTGTCATTTTCCCTTCTGTGACAATACAAGCTGGGCTCATTTTAAATCCATCTTGAAATGTAAGGATGTATTAACTGAATAAACACATTTCATGTTAGATTATCAAACGAGACAGCAGCTTTTGGTGGAATTCGTATTTGATGTGAAATAGCCTGCAAGAGAAACGCATTGATTTTACAAATGACGTGCTTAAGCAGCGCGTAAATGGCACAACTTTACACAAAATTTGATTTAAAACGATATTGATTTCGAATACTTTTATTTTAAAAGTAGAGCAATTGCAGTGTTTTCTGTCCAGGTACTATGCAACAAAGGCTGTGGTCAGTTCATTAAGTTCTGGAGAGTTGCCAAATAGTCACTTCATCACCTTCAAACCAATTAGTAAAATAATTACCTATGCCCAGATGTTCTATTCATAACAGGTCAATGAAGCTAAACAGAATATCTTACCTGAACCTCGGGGATAATTTCAGGCTCTTTAACTGTCTCTTCTTCTACAACATTGATCTCTTCAACTACTGGGGCAACTGTTACTGGCTCGGTTATAACTTCAGCTTCTACCACTTGTGCCTTCACTGTTGGTACTATCACCGGTGGTGGTATCTCCACTTTTGGTACTTCCACTACTCCTACTGCAGGTGTCAATGCTCTGGCAGGAGGAATGTCGTCTCTGTTGCCTACTTTAACCCGTTTCTTCTTCTCCTCTGGTTGTTTTTTGGGGATGAATTTGGCTGCCAAGACAACAGCAAGAATGGTAAAGAAGAGCGCAGGGAGAATGATAGACGCGTCAAGTTCCATGATGGTAGAATTATTTAAGGTTCACTTGACAATTGTTATGTTTTCTGCAGATGTAATAAATACTATTTTTATGTGTACATGCAAAAGTGTCCTTCTTGTTGCAGATGCCAGCTGGTGTGTAGGTCAGAGTGTAGTCCCGCGCGC
This sequence comes from Salvelinus namaycush, assembly GCF_016432855.1. NCBI lineage: Eukaryota > Metazoa > Chordata > Actinopteri > Salmoniformes > Salmonidae > Salvelinus > Salvelinus namaycush. The sequence continues at coordinate 12,641,107 of NC_052347.1, read as the reverse complement.
ACTGTAGATCATCTCACCGCGCTTCCACTAAACACGGTCGTATACACCTGCTGGTGTAAACGCAGGCTATAAAGCTGAGCGTAATTTCGGTCGAGTTCCCCTCCTCAGACGTTGCATTCATCAACCAATGGTTGCGTGCAACGTCATAGACTGTGCCGTCGGGCACCAGCTTGCTATAATGGTGGTTTCAAGAGAACTTGGAACCTGGAAAAACTATTTTTCTCAGACGGAGCTCGTTTTTTCCCAGTTGTCTTGGACTCACTGAAGTCAAAGAGTTCCGAGTCTCCAGTTGTCTTGAACTCACTGAAGTCGAAGAGTTCCGAGTCTCCAGTTGTCTTGAACTCACTGAAGTCGAAGAGTTCCGAGTCTCCAGTTGTCTTGAACTCACTGAAGTCGAAGAGTTCCGAGTCTCCAGTTGTTTTGAACAGCAATTTTCATATGATTGTATTAGCTGGGTCATTCCTACATTGCGGTGCCTTCCTTTTCTGTCCCTAGGAAATATCACTTCTTATTTATTTTAAAATGTGGATTCCACAAGGCTTTAAATAAAAGGTCAGGTGTCCTTTACCTTAAAAACACAAAAATATGGATATTGAAAGGGAATTTTATGCATTTTGAACATTTTGTTTCAGTGGAGGTAAGCTTTTTTTGCCATGGCCCCAGGTGTTGTTCAGCAAGTTCCACGAAAAATACAGTATAAGCCATAACATATTTAAAATCTTTCTTCATTATTTTATAGTCCTAGTTAAATTCTCTCTTATCAATAAAGTTTTTTTCATGATTATTGTATTTATTATTATTTTATTTTTTCTGTGTGTCCCTGATATTACCTTCCACCCTGTTAGTTTGTTGTAATTCTCCATTTAAGAAAACAACCCCTTCCTACAATGACACCACATTCAGGAAGTGTCATCATGTCTTTGGTGGGAAACAATGGTGCAAAGCTAAATAAATATAAACACTCAGTTTTATATATTTTTCCACATTTCATGTTAGTCTGTATGTCCCACTCATACATTTCCACCCTGTTGGGCTAAATTATAGAGAAATTTAGCAACATTTCTAAATGTTAAAAAATGTGTGGTCAAGTGGTCACCATTTTGCTAGCTCAATCTTTCTCACTCGCAGAGCTATGGCTAATTTAGGCTCCAAATTTCCACCCTGTTAGGATTATGCACATTACAGGTTGGATAATGCACCCAAAAAAATTAAGTGCCTGAGCTTGACCAATATGTTTTTTTGAAAAGTCAAACATTTCCCTTTTCTGATAGAATACTTGCATTTAATTTTTTCTTCCAAAAGTTATGATGTCCAAAAGGCACCACATTGTAGGAATGAACCAGCTGATAGGTGAGAAAAAAGAAGAAACCTGCACACCGCTCTTGCTAGTATCACTGCTCTTTATTAATTAAGCTTTACGTTTCGGCCTCAAGGCCTTCGTCAGAGCTTTTGTGAGGGTTTACAATTTGTACCCTTATGTAGACATTGCTCCACCCACATCGGTCCAATGTATAAAATGGGGTTGGAGTCGAGTGAAAATAAGCAAGTGTTACAAAATATAACAATGTGCATTTCATAACTATTCTAATAAAGTCTGTACATAAAACGTATTATACACGTCTATAAAACCACAATGAGGACAAGTAAGTTTTCATAAATCATTTGGTACAGTGCAAGAAAAAACGTCAGAGTAATCTGAAGTGATGGCATTAATTCATGTTCACATTTACAACATAACATGCGTGGTCATTTCATCATTAAGACCTTTCAGGAATAATTTCTGGAGGGTGAAAATTCAAAAACATTCTCTTTTGCTCAGAGTATTATTTATATCCACCTCCCCCAGTGATGCGTTGTGCAGACCGCACCACCCTCTGGAGAGCCCTGCGGTTATGGGCAGTGCAGTTGCTGAACCAGGCGGTGATACAGCCCGACAGGATGCTCTCAATTGTGCATCTGTAAAAGTTTGTGAGCGTTTTAGGTGACAAGCCAAATTTCTTCAGCCTCCTGAGGTTGAAGAGGCGCTGTTGCGCCTTCTTCACCACAGTGTCTGTATGGGTGGACCATTTCAGTTTGTCAGTGATATGTACGCCGAGGAACTTAAAACTTTCCACCTTGTCCACTGCTGTCCCGTCGATGTGGAAAGAGGGCTGCTCCCTCTGCTGTTTCCTGAAGTCCACGATCATCTCCTTTGTTTTGTTGATGTTGAGTCTGAGGTTATTTTCCTGACACCACACTCCGAGAGCCCTCACCTGCTCCCTGCAGGCTGTCTCATTCATGTCGTTTCTAATGATTGAACTTTTATGTTCACTGACTCTGTTTGAGAGAACGAGAGGTTATACCTACATAACACAACCCACATGGACATTTAATCATGTCGATAACATGAGTGGTGGAGTACGTAATAATGTTGTTAATTTGGAACCGTTTTCCTGTATGTGGGTGGCAGAAATAATTCACATGAGCGGTCATGAGTAGATGTGCTTGTTTTGAGATTTAAGCAAGAGCTACATGTAGCCACGTGTGCACATTTGTTCATACCCTTTGATAGTGAGTTATTGGCCCAGTTATAGATTATTTGAAATGGGGGAGTGATTACTTCCTACAACACAACATGTGTGCATTTCTAGTCATCTTTGAAAAGTGAGTCAAGTAAATAGCTTTTTTCTTGTCTTAAAGGGGCAGTGTTGTATTTTCAGACAGGGTTGAATAAACTAAGTAGCCAATAGGCAGAGGGTAGCATAATTTGACTGATTCTCTGTAATAACGGTATGGGAATAATGATGCATTTTATTTTGTAAAGTGGTTCCTTGCATCAAACAGCACAACAACATTCAGTCACCTCCTTGTCTGAAGGACATTAAACAGATTCATGTCAAACCCTGCATGTTTTTTTTCAAGTCTCATGGAATATAGGCCTACAATGAACACCACACATTGGCTGTTACTGTAGGCTGAATGATAGCTATTTCCATGTTAAAATGTTACGGGATGCATTTTCTCCATTGTTTCTGATGATAGGCCACTCTGGTAGGCATATCATTATGATCAAATAGCCACAGTAGCCTACTTGATTACTGTTAAAACTGTAACTTAAAGTGGGTACAGCCTCAGTGTTCACAGTAAACATGCACCGGAAGTTGCACAGAACTTTTACAATTTTCAAGTTTGCGCTCAGCAGACCTGAAATTTGCTCAGTGCCGAAAACAATTAGAGGGAACATTGGTTGTTGGCCAAACCATTCAGATGCTACAGACGTTTTTTGGTCTGATAAACTGCGCTGTAGCTCTGACACTTTCAACCGCAAATGTGGAAGGGTCACATAGGCGGATGCAGTGGACTGAGACGCAGCCCATGCAAAAAAAAACATCTCTAGCTTAACCTGACAGATTTTGATGGGGATTTTTGTATTATGTTACTTAGATTGACGCACTGGTGTGTCAATAGACTCTAGGGGGTTTTAAAGTCGCCATTGGCCTCTTGGCGAAATCCCTGAGCGGTTTCCTTCCTCTCCGGCAACTCAATAAGGAAGGAAGCTTGTACAGTATATTTGTATTGACTGGGTTTATTAATACACCATCCAAAGTGTAATTAATAACTTCACCATGCTCAAAGCGATTTTCAATGTCAGTTTTTTTTTTATAAAAAAAAATGCCCCAACCTACCAATAGGTGCCCTTCTTTGCAATGCATTGGAAAATCTCCCTGGTCTCGAATCTGTGTGGGTTACAGAAATTAGGTAGTCACTGTTATTGCATACAGAGTAAGTTCACATAACATATTATGTGCCTTGCTAAGCACATTTTTCCTCCTGAACTTATTAAGGATTGCCATAATAAAGGGGCTGAATACTTATTGACAAGACATTTCAGCTTTCAATTTTTTTATTAATTTGTAAAGATTTTGAAAACATAATTCCACTTTGACATTACAGGGTATTGTGTGTAGGCCAGTCACAAACACATGTAAATGTAATCCATTTTAAATTCAGGCTGTAACACAATTAAATGTGGAAAAAGTTAAGGGGTGTGAATACTTTCTGAAGGCACTGTATTACCCTTACGATGTTCGCAATGTCCATGAAAAACTGTTTGTGTGTGTACTCAGATCACTGAATATCCCATTCCAGCCAGGCAGATTCCAGCCAGCCATACTAGTGACGTACTGCTTCCTCAGTATTTATGATTCACTAGGGTTTGCTTTGGCAACTACCATCACAGGTACCAGTTTAGTAATCTTACAGATGCTAAAACTATTAAACTAACTGCAACACTACTGATATGGGGTTAACGGGGCTAAGGGTAGGCCAATGGTTTTGGATAGGTAGTTTAACAATTTATTGATTTAGTTGAAAATCTATAAACAATCTGTAAAGGGATTCTGATAAATTGGGATGAAACTATGGATATGTAGAATGAAACATACTAACACGTTGCTGCATGAAAAAATAATTTATTAACTTTGATCTGGTTAGCGTCAAGGTATGTCTGGGTGTACATCTAAATATCTTAAAATGGCTTCCTCATCATTCTCCTTTATCTGCCCTGATCTGGCCAGACAGGAAAGGTGAAAGCCCTGATCTGGCCAGACAGGATAGGTGAAAGCCCTGATCTGGCCAGACAGGATAGGTGAAAGCCCTGATCTGGACCGACAGGATAGGTGAAAGCCCTGATCTGGACCGACAGGATAGGTGAAAGCAATATGACGGAACCCTAATAGAGGGCTTCCTTTTTCCAGTCCTGTAGATTTGGATCAGTGCGGCTGAAGGGAAGAGGTCGACCAAAGGAAGCCACATTAGACAACTGAGATGTACCCACGTAGGCTCCTGGTTCACACCATTCCCCCATTGGCTCCAAGGCACTATGTGACCGACCCCAGGGACCGTAATAGTGCTAAATGCTTGACATGAGGTGAGCACCTAATGGGTTAAAAACAGCGCAAACACCAGACGCGTTGACCACAAGTAGCAACACAACCTCTCATCTGCAGGCCAATGACAGTATCAATTGGTGCTTATAGGCACTTTTGTCTAAAGACAGTGGAAAACACCTACTGCACAGACATACAGCAATTCACATATTACAAAGTACTTTCAATCATTTTAGATGACAAAGCCACATTTTTAAAACACAAAAAAACAGTATTCACTTGACTCCATGTTAACCCCACAGAACAAAGTTATACAAGCAGAAACTGCATTTAAACCATTAACTTGTATTTGCTGAATAACAGTAATGTTTTAGCTAGTTGCTTTTGTTTGAATTTACACTAACGAAATACAAAGCAGTTGAATCATTGTAGAGCAGCATATGCCACATAACCTAGAAGCCACTTGGAAAGAACCATGAATTTAGTCTGTCCAAAATATCTACCTATCCCCTCACATAAAATGTATTTGCAACATTTCACAAACCCCCTTACTGTATCTTCTGGACTGTAACCCCAACACACTAGTGCCAAGCTAGTGTGAGAACTCTGGCCTTGGTGCCCCCTTCTGTATGCGATGGAGAATATAAAATGGTGGCTCAGAATGAGAACACAAGATCAAACACCTAGGGTTCCTTTCCTGGAAAGAGGTTAATTCTAATCTTGGACTAAAAGGCATCCATGATAGAGACTTCTCTGAAAGTGCTTTTTGGACCAGGAATAGGCATGATTTGGGTCTGGGAAACCAGCATCTACAACAGGGGTGTTATACTCATTTTGCCCCAAAGGGCCACATTCTGTCTTCACTGAGGTCCACTTGTATTGGTTATATTCCTTGCTGTCAAAATTGGCAAAAAAATTGTTCTCTATCCATCAAATTTTCTATGCTCCCCGACTGTCTAGCTTTCATTTCAATGACTGTTAAGAAGCTGGACAGAGTTTAGAGACTATAAATTATGTCCACTATAATTTCTACACAGTTTCGATTTGGTTTTAGGCATGTCAATTGAGATCATTCCCCGGGAAAAAAATAAAAATACAAAAAAATTGACACCCCTGATCTACAGTATAGCCGTGTAATTTCAAATAAATTGAATAGTTTGATTTCATTCATCTTAAAATGTTGATTAATATAGCAGCAAAGGGCACACTTTTACACGAGAGACAATAACAATTGTTATCATACAAATTTGAAAATTGTGTGAGTAACCCATACGTTATTAAATTAATTCCGAGTGGTGCAGCGGTCTAAGGCACTGCATCTCAGTGCAAGAGGCATCACTACATTCCCTGGTTCGTATCCAGGCTGTATCACATCTGGCCATGATTGGGAGTCCCATAGGGCGGCGCACAATTGGCCCAGCGTCGTCCGGGTTTGGCCGTCATTGTAAATAAGAATTCGTTTTTAACTGACTTGCCTAGCTAAATAAAGGTTAAATAAAATAAAAATATATAATAATAATTAAAGTCATAGAAACATTACATAACCAGGCAATATTGTTGTGGTTTCTTGGGTGGAATTTTGTTGTTGATAGCCCAACATTCATTTGTGGCACCTGAGAGTGATTAATCTTACCCAACCTGGAGCTAAGGGAGTATAGTATAGGCAATTTCCTCCTAAAAGGTCAAGCTTTTGAATGTCAAGCTGAACCGGCTAAATCTCAGTCAGGGGGGATCCCTTGGCCTTTACAGTTGTTGCTGGGTGACTTGGGCTAAGTCTTGAAAAAGCTGTTGTTTCACTAGACATGTGTGCATTAGTCTGCACTACAGATGCCAACAGCAGATAAATATGATATCATTGCTTTCTAGATTTGTTAAATGGTCTTGACTGGATTGTGGACTGTTGATTTGCTAACCATTTAATTTAATTAACTGATTCTGAATTAACTGTTTTGATTGCAGTACATAAACATATCAGTTCAACTGTTACTAACAAAAGAAGCCCAGAGGATGAAAGCAGAAATGTTAAATAAAAAATATAAATCAGTGGCTTTTTTGCAGACTAAGGCAGCAGCATCTCCCTCCACCCTTACCCTGTCATACAGTATCAACTTACAAAACTCACTGTACACTTCAATATCTAAAGATGGTCAACTCTGCCATGATAAAACTCAACTGGCATCCCATGTACTACAAAGTAAAGTCAATCCAAAGCACACCTATCTATCCATCCATCCATCTATCCATCCATCCATCATCTCACTGTGAATAGAAAACATTTCCCCACTGAGCAACATAAGACCATGGCACTGTAGAGGAGACAGGCCAGCCTGATAGGCTCCCAGCCCCAGTACCTGGTGTACAACAAGGCAACAGCCCACCTCTCTCCAAAGGTCAACACCCCTCCCTCGCACTGAATACTGCTCTTCCCACACCCCACAAGCAACAGCAATATAGATTAACATTTGACTAGAAGCTGAGCGGGGGCAGATAAATCTCCAGCAGGTCCACGCCTCAGGGGGAATCTCCTTTATCACAGCCTAGGGTTAGGCTGGCCCTCTTATCTATCCAACAGACTGACAGAGGGCCACCAGACTCTCCTTTGGAGACACACAAATTAAAACAAACAAATTGGCCGCTCTTCATGCGAGAGTCCCCCTGGGTGTGGCCTTTTGGCGAGGCGGGGTGGAGCGAGGGGGTCACCGGGAGGAGCTGCGCTCTTTGCTGACACAGTCGTCCTTGGTGCTGCTGTCTCCGTTGGATATCATGCCACATGTCTTCCTCTTCTTCCGCCTGTGAGACATGGCGTCCCCCTCCGAGCCCGACTCAGCCTGCAGGGAGAGAGGGGCAAACCAGAGAGGCGGGGGAGGTCTTGGATACATCTCTCCATAGAACATACTACATATCTATTACATTCCATTTACATAATAGGGGGGACTAGGTGTCACTGTCCCTCATACACACTGTCTACTCACAAACACCCATTACCAATTTAACATGCTATTTACAGACAATCATCTGATGACAGTAGTGTTCTTGTTCAACCAGTAGAATACCTAAGTCAGCAGAACAGAATATTCTCTCCAGGGGGAAGGCAGGGCCTACCAACCATTACACAAGGGTAACCCCCAACCTCCACCCAACAGCCCAACCCAACCTGATATGGATGTATATGTAACTGGAGGGGCATGCTGTCCACCAAGCTATTCAACACCAGTTCCCCCAGTTCCAGAAACCCAAGGTCACGTTTCTGTGACCCAGCAGGACAACTTAGAGGGAACAATATAACCTTAACATGAAAGGCATTATATAGGAGCGTGTTAAGGCAGGGGTGTGTAATATATGCTCATAGTAACTTGTTGTAATTTCTTCCATCATCTCTGACTGCCTTCTAAATGTAATATCAAGGCATGTTGTTGCCTGCATGCAGTAGTGAGAGAGACAGGACCTTTGCATTACAGCCTTTCAGAGTGAGGGGACGTGTGTGGCTATACAGTATGTGTGGCCGTTTCACATGCACATGTGTGGCAGACCCCGTGCCATCTGCCCGCATGTGAACAGGTGCCTGCTGCCCTCTATCTTACACCCAGCTCAGGGGTCCCTAGAGTAGGGGGCTACTGTATATTCATGTGTGTGAATGTCACACTGTATGTGTGTTTTTTGAGGGAACAGGATGTACCTCTGAGTCTGAGTCAGAGGAGCTGGAGGAAGAGGAGGAGGAAGAGTCACTGGAGCTGTCCGAGGCGATGCCAGTCGATTCCTGGAGGTCCACTTTGTCTGCCAGGGTAGCAATGTCTGGCCTCTCCTGCTTCAGGATACTAAGAGAGAGATTTTATGTATGAAAATAAATACCCTCCTTATGGAAGTTTGTGGATCTGGGTGCAAATATATTAGAACATTATCATTAAATACCATGCAAAGGAATATCAGAGGCCATTCTTATACAATGTATTTTCCCATTGAGGTACCTACAAAGGCAGATATGGGTGACATTTTTGCAAAAACTACTATAAACCTCAATCTGGCAGTATGACTTAATTTGAAAAATCTCTTCAGCAAGGTCCATTATAAGGAGGCGACTATTTATGTATTGCTTGGTTTTCAAACTCTAGTTAAATAATCACACAATATAATGCACATTGTTGAAGAAGCTACAAATTAAATTACGCTGCCAGATTATAAATGAGTTTCCAGTAGTTTTTGCACAAATCAGTGCCCCTTTGGACCACGAAAATGTTTCCCAATGTATGGACTGGGGCTTTTGGTCCTCGCTGCTCCCGGGTCTCGTGGGTGGGGAAGAAGCATCAGCACTTGTGCCTTTGCACTCGGACATCCCAGGCACTCGTACCCAGAGGTTCAATGTGGATGCCAGTGCCAGAGCGGGCATGACCCATTCTTTACAGAACCTGCCAACACACTTTTTATTGGTTCCCATAAGTTTGGAAGCCCAGAACCAAATCTTACATGAATGCTGCCCTCTGACCAGCTACTGGATTTGATGGGAGGGGGTGGTCGTGAGATGTTTGGCCTAGTGCGAGTGGTAGAACCAGGGCGGATCCTATAGACCAGATGTAATCAACTCTTACCCTACGAGGTCCGGAGCCTGCTGGTTTCCTGTTCTACCTGATAATTAATTGCACACCTGGTGTCCCAGGTCCAATTCAGTCCCTGATTAGAGGGGAACAACTAAAAAACGAGTTTGGGGGCTCTAGAGGTTCACATCCCCTCCTCTATAATCATCTCGGCCATCTAAGGGCCAAACTAACCCCTTCCCATCCGAAAATTCTAAATATGCCAGGTGAAAGTTCACCCCTGCTAAATCGTAATTGGTCCAAATAAACAGTGATGCAAAACCCAGTGCGTGCAGAATTGTTCCTCATATTCCACAGCCTCCCGACAGACAAAATATTTTAAAGTTTCTTCTTTCACGAGGTGTTCCTACAGCTGTGGGGGTTCTGTTAGGAGTGCTTACCGATACCACTTCCTTGATAGTTTGGGCCGGCCCCGCACAGTTTTATGCCACACGATGGGGAAGTTGGTGGTGCTGGCAAAGTTCTGAGTGATAGCGATGGTGGTGTCCATGTTGAGAACCACATGCCACCAGCCTCCTAGAGAACAAGCAACAGAGATGACCAGGATTAGGATCACCAAACCACAGAAAAGAAAACACAGAATGGCCACGGTGTATTTTTGTACATCTGACCTTCTCACATGGCAGAAAACATACTCTGTCCGAGGAAATCTTGATGAAAATCTTAGTTATTAGTTTCCAAGACCTTTATGGAGTGGAGGAAGAGGTAGGTGGATAGACAGAAATAGTAAGGTATGGATGGACATCTTCAGAGGAGACAGAACAGCCTGTCCAACAGGGTTCTGCTCTTGAAACAAATACACTCCCTCAAATACACTCTCTCAGCCATCAGGACCTAATATTCTGGTCTCCAACTTGAGTAAACAGGAAAAGTTCAAGATCTGGACCAGATCCAAAGGAAACAGAGTTTAATCCCGTCTTGTTAGTCAGTTAACGCAGGAGGATGCAGGGTATTAGGGTAGGTCAGTAACACTGGATTAACCTCTGCAACTATGTCGATCACTGAGCCCTACAGTGTAAGTGTGGTTGTAAACAAGGTGGTGGCTACACTTCTTGTTTATATTCATGGAGAGAGCTAGCAGAAACTGGATAGCTAGGATAGCCCAGCTACATAGTGAAAGTGAAAAGCTGTGAATACATACATTACATATCACCAGACAGTTTATTACATACAAAATGGATGTACAGTGAGTCATGTGGCCGTGGCTTACTATATAAAGCATGCAGAGAGGCATCAAGTTACTGCTCGATTAAACATTAGAATGGGTAAAATGAGTGACCTAAGCGACTGAGTTTGGTATGATCGTTGGTACCAGGCACATTAGTTCCAGTATTTCAGAAACTGCCACCGTCCTGGGCTTTTAACGCACGACAGTGTCTAGGGTTTACAGAGAATGGTGAGACAAACAAAAAACATCCAGTCAGCAGCAGTCCTGTGACCTCTCTCATGGATGAGAGGTCGAGGGAGAATGTGAAGAATCATGTAAGCTAACAGGCTGGCCACAAACAGACAAATAACGGCGCAGTACAACAGTGGTGTGAACGTCATCTCAGAGCGCACAACTCTTCGGCCCTTGTCACGGATGGGCTATTGCAGCAGACGAATTGCAGCTAAAAACAAGACGACGCTGCTGCAGTGGGCACGCGATCACCAACACTGAACAATTGGAAAGTGGAAAATCATTGCCTGGTCCTACGAATCCCGGTTCCTATTGCGTCATGCTGATGGCAGAGTCAGGATTTGGTGTAAGCAGCATGAGTCCATGGACCCATCCTGCCTGGTTCAGGCTGGTGGCAGTGGTGTATTGGTGTGGGGAATGTTTTCCTGCCACACGTTAGGGTCTCTTGATATCAATTGAGCAACAAATGTTTCCGACATTTTGTAGAATCCATGCTCCAAAGAATTCAGGCTGTTCTGGAGGCAAAGGGGGGTCCAACCCGGTACTAGATGGGTGTATCTAATACACTGGCTGGTGAGTGTATGGCATACATATACACACACACACACACACACACATATATATACAGTACCAGTCAAAAGTTTGGACACATCTACTCATTCAAGTGTTTTTCTTTATTTTTACTATTTTAGGCTATCTTCAGTATACCACCCCTACCTTGTCACAACACAACTGATTGGCTCAAACACATTAAGGAAAGAAATTCCACAAATGAATGTTTAACAAGGCACACCTGTTAATTGAAATACATTCCAGGTGACTACCTCATGAAGCTGGTTGAGAGAATGCCAAGAGTGTGCAAAGCTGTCCTCAAGGCAAAGGGTGGCTAATATAAAATATATTTTGATTTGTTTAACACTTTTTTGGTTACTACATGATTCCATATGTGTTATGTCATAGTTTTGATGTCTTCACTATTATTCTACAATGTAGAGAATAGTTCAAATAAAGAAAAACCCTTGAATGAGTAGGTGTGTCCAAACTTTTGACTGGGACTGTATATATGTATATATAAACACACAATTATAATTTATGTATTCACAGCACATAACATTGGTATATCACTTCTCATCAAAGACCTTTCATACTCATTGTATGTTCTGCCCTACTTTTATATAATACATTTCCTAACTAACTGAACCCTGGCCTATTCAGATCTTGACAAATGATTCAAAATCGCTGAAGATTAAACTACTCTCTCTCCAGCCAAACAGTATTCAAAGTGAAAGACAGACCAGACATGTCTATAAAATGGCAGCAGTAGCCCACTGACCAGGAACAAACACGGTCTCCCCTGGTCCCTGCAGAATCTCCAGGGGTCTGAACTCAGCAGGCCAGGTTGGCTGCTGGGTGCGTGGGTACACCACGTTAAACCAGGTGATGGCCTCGTCCTGCTGGTTGCCCCCGTCCTCCCGGGTCACCTTGATCAGCTCCCGGGGCGTGTGGGTGGGGAACAAGCACCAGCGCTTGTGCCCCTGCACCAGGGCATTCCAGGCACTCGTACCCAGCGGGTCAATGTGGATGCCAGTGCCAGAGCGGGCAGGACCCATTACAAACCATCTGAGAAAAAAGACAGAAAAATAAAGGGACAGGTGTTACTAGAGTTAGTTCAACTTCACAGAACATACAATAACATTGCAGCTATTTTAGTTAAAAATGTTACTGAGAATAGCTCTTACCTGTAAGGAGGCCGGCGCTTCTCCCCGGCGAACTGGAAGAGGTCGTCCCTAAAGTAAACTGGCACCTGGTAGTCCTCCAGCAGTTTACGGCGCTTGGCGTGCTCGCCGTAGCTGCTGTCGAAGATATAGAGTGGGCTGTCGTCCTGTGTGGACTCCAGGTACTCCACGTAGTACTTCATCTTCATCTTCACAGAGTAACCGTCGTTGTCCTCACCACACTTGAACTTCTGGTTGCGGTACTTACGTTTGAGGCGCTCCATGGTCCACTTCTCGCGGGCGGGCCAGGTGTCCTGACAGTTGAGCAGCACCACAGGTTTGTAGGGCCTCTCGAAGCGCTGGATGAACTCCTCTGCGCTGAGACGCAGTGTGTCCACACGCTCAACATTGTCCTGTGAGACACATATGTCATGTCAGTTTGTGTGTGCGAAAGAGAGAGGGTTGAGGGCTACATTTCATGAATGTACGACTACTTTAATCAATAACCTTTCTACCAATATAAATTACTTTGTACTGAATTCAAAGGGAACACTAGACATTTCTGACTTAATGCAGTCATTGGGCCTAGTATTGGTCTCTCGGATCAACTGTTTTTGAATGCAATGCAACCAACTGGAACATTAAGAAGTAGACTCGGAGGAAGACCATTTGATATAGTCTGATCTGGGACAAAGGGAATACAAAAGGTCATGGGCATTTTTGTTCTGCTTTTACATGGAATGACGGGGTCTGAAAGTCACCTTTATTTATTTATTTTACCTTTATTTAACTAGGCAAGTCAGTTAAGAACCAATTATTTTCAATGACAGCCTAGGAACAGTGGGTTAACTGCCTGGTTCAGGGGCAGAATGACATTTTTACCTTATCAGCTCGGGGATTCGATCTTGCAACCTTTCGGTTGCTAGTCCAACGCTCTAACCACTAGGCTACCTGCCGCCCCAGGTTAAGGTTAAGTTCAGAAGCTCAACCCCAAAAGAGAAGGAATAAAACAAAAATGCTGATTTTAGTTGTTAACCTATAGGACAACTCTTGAAACTACCTAAGCTTTGAGTGTCATGGGTATTCTTAGCAACCCAGAGCAGCCCTTCTTAACTCTTGTGATGAAAACAAATCTCCTGCTGAACCACTTGGCAATAACCCAGTGTCCCACATGGAGCAAAGAAAATGCCATCCAGTGGGCTTATTTCAAACATACAGTTAACAATGAAGTTGGTTGTAAGATCAATGCATTATCAATCATACATTGTTGTAGTGATTGTGTCAATATAACAGTGTTTTATCAGGATACACTGTGGAAAAGGAATGGGCTTTCCTAACCATGGTAGTTGTTTATCTCTGAGGACAAGGGCAATAATTCCTACAGACATAATACAATTACAGTCTTCTTATAAAATATAAACAGTGGATCGAGGTGGACAAAATACCTTCATCAGCTGTCAATTGGGTCTGAGAACATGGGTCAGTAGGCTGGCTACCTGTTGGTGGTGACTGGCTAATATTCACATGTAAGCCTCAATGAAATACTAATGTAACAATGTTGTCACGATTTCACAAAAAATGAACTATACACCGTCAAACTCATGTGGTCAATAATTAACGGAATGGGCTGTGGCACACAGTGTTTGAGTCCAGACTGACCGATTTGACAGTTGCGCCAATGAAGACTGCTGTGCGCTGAAAGTACAGCAGCAGCCTACGTGACCATCGGCACTGGTTTTGTAAGGTGAAACGTGTTGAAAGAGCTAACATGCCTAGCTAGCCTAGCATGGATAGCTTGCTACCGACAGTTTACCTTCACTGAGCGGTGTGACACATCGAAAGTCTCGCAATAGTCATGTTTCGTCCAGTCTGAAGAGTCCTTCAGCTCAGGTCTGGCGCTCCGCTTCGCCTCTTTGATCCTCTTCTTACTTTTATGGTTCATTCCTGCGAATTTAGGAACTTGAGTTAGCTAGCTAGCTAGACTGGTGTGCATAGACAAACACATTTGCTAGCTTGACTTGCTAGTAGTGAAGCGAACGTTAGTTGAGTGGCTAGTCTGGAGTTAAAGTTAAACGGTAAACAACTTCATACGAGTACTTTGTTGGTGTTACTGAAACACAACACGTTGGCCTTAAAATTAAGATGTTGTTCTACGCGCACTTTTAATAGCGAGGAGGAAGCTGCCCGGATAAAATTAGCTAAGCAGCTAACTACAACAATGCTCTTGCAACCAAACCCGGGGTGCCTACAATTTGAAACCCGCCCACCCAGAGAGCCGTAAGAAGCTCGTTGGCCACATACAAGCGCGAGCCATAAAACCGATTGGATAAAATGTGGAATACGCCTTCCCACCAGTCATTAGTACATGTCATTGGCTGTATACATTCTACGTTTTCCCGTCCTCCAGCAGACAGTCGCAAGCGTGTCTGTTTTTTTTAGAAGAGAAGGGTGTTATGATAGTAAACGTATTGTTTTACCACTGAATTTATTTACTAACTCTCACTTTCACAATTGGGATGGTAAATGGAAAACAGAGCAACTGAGATGTCCAACATAGTGCAGAAATCGTTCACATTCGAAGAATACGAGGACCCAAAGCAGTCACTGAATGTTTCCATCCCTGAGGTTCTTGCGCACTTTCTAATCCACACTTTTGCCATTTGGAACCAGCGATGTTCCTGTAAATAATATTGTTCGCCTACAACTGCATTGTGGTAATTGGCCCTGAAGCCTGCCGAGTTCCTTGGAGAGGTGTACAGAAGATATCCAGCCAGGCAGACTTTTCTGAATCAATGGAAGTTGACATTCATCATG
Organism: Salvelinus namaycush; assembly: GCF_016432855.1. NCBI lineage: Eukaryota > Metazoa > Chordata > Actinopteri > Salmoniformes > Salmonidae > Salvelinus > Salvelinus namaycush. The sequence continues at coordinate 12,625,722 of NC_052347.1, read as the reverse complement.
TGAACTGTAATCTTGTCGTTTCTCCCCTCTGTACTAGGTCCTTGATCCACAATATGGGATGCATGTATGGCCCTGTGCAGTGGTATTAGCACAATATGTGTGGACACATAGGGAAGAGCTGACGCACAAAACAGTGCTAGAGGTAATTTACAATCGGTCTACTCTCCAATTCACTTATTTACCATGTAAATGTGTAACTTGTTTCTGAATCAAACTATTGAATCAGAATGCACTGCTGTTTGTTCACAGCTTGGGGCTGGCGTGAGTTTACCTGGTGTGGTGGCAGCAAAGTGTGGGGCACAAGTGATCTTGTCAGACAGTGCAGAACTTCCACTGTGTCTGGAGAACTGTAGGCGCACCTGTGAAGTGAATGAACTGCCCAATGTGCTTGTGGTGGGTATTACCTGGGGAGAAGTCTCCCCAGACCTTCTGCTCCTCCCTCCATTAGACATCATCTTGGGATCAGATGTTTTCTATGAGCCCGAAGGTGAGTTCAGACTGACCGGTTAGTTTGGAAAAATTTGAACAGATCGTTCAGATCTGTAACTCAACTGTGAATTTACAACTTTCAGATTTTGAAAATGTCCTGATGACCATCTCCTTCCTCTTGAGGAAAAACCCCAAGGCCCAATTTTGGACAACTTACCAAGAGAGAAGGTATGCCTTTCAGGACCAGTCCATGGCTGTCAGTCAAGGTCAAGTAAACATTACTCATTTTGAATCTTCTTCATGTTTCAGTGCCGATTGGTCCATAGAGGCATTGCTGCACAAATGGAACCTGAAGTGTCTCAACATTCCACTGGAGAAATTCCATGCCAACAAAGATCAACTAGCTGGGTCAACACTTCCTGGAAGCCATACTGTACAAATGATTATAACTGAGGACAAGGAAAGCTGAATGAAAGACTATTGTGTCAACTTATCCTTCAGTTACTACCAGCTAGGCACATTCAAAGTCACCAAATAGTCAAGACGCAATACAAGATCAATGGTTCAAAACTCAATGCATTATAAAATAGTTTAAGTTGTATAGTAGTGTTCTGTTAAAGTTTTAGAATAAATTGATAACCCAAATGTTTCAGAAGACAATTTTTATTAGCTTTCACATTGGACACCTATACAGACTCTTGCAAGGGGGAAAAGGAATGCACAAAGGGCAAGACAGAATGCATTAAACAAAATTAGCACACCATACTTAGTGCTCTGAATTAGAGAACATTTTAACTTGTTGAAAGACAGGCATTCTACCGATGGTGAATTTGTAGCAGCCATTTAAGTTGGCCACCATCACAGCATTGTAGCCACAGGGGCATTCCGGAGAACACTGGAAACAGCCAAGCACTGCAACACGCCACCTTAACAGCTAACCAGCAATACTCAACTGCTACACAACTGCGCCTAGTGCACAAAAAATACAGGAGAGAAGATTAGAGTCACAATGAAATTAAACAAAGCTACACAGCAAAGTTGACCTGCAAGTAAAGCCGGGCCTGGTTCTTTCCATACTTATTCTAAAAGCTCTATGCATTTGAACTTCTGTAATGGCCTTACACCAACCCTATATCAGTTCTCTTCATGAAACCCAAAATAAGTTGTAAAAGCTAGGCCATCAAATCTTCACTATGACAGATTTAGATAACAAAAATAGCCATGCAGTCCAACAAATTGAAATCCCAGCAGTTTTAGCCCATCTACCTCAAAAGCACATTAAGTATAGTTTTTATTTTTAAACATTGCACAATGAAAGACAAGCAGTCTGGGCAAATGAAAAAAAAGAAAATACACAAAGCCTTCAGATCAAGATACAATAATAACCTTTTACACAGAAATCATTGTTTGGACAGGGTCCTCAGTCTGAAGTGTGACGTCCTCATTGGCATCTCATCTGAAAAATGTTTGAAAGACAAAATGTAAGAAACAGGTGTTGGAAAACAAATAACTCAATTTTCAACCTCTAGTAAAAGAAGTGGCGATGACTTGTTAACTTTACCACCCCTCCCTTCAGATAGACATGGAGACACCTCCAGGCCATATACGGGGTAATCAGCTGGCAATGTAATGCCAACTTCATGTGCATAGCACATTTCCCCCATATTAGTATGAAACTAGTCTACATTTGAAAGAAAAAGCCAAATCAAAAGCTATGCAAACCCGTTTCTGATGGTTGAATTTTTTTGGTTCAAGGAAGGAACCAAACGTCAAGAGACGCTCATGAGAAACCAGTCAGACAAACCTTGGTTCCCTCCTGAGCACAAGTCTTTGCCCCCAAAAAGCAGAGAGCATGACCTGGAGGACAATGCAAGGCTTCTGTCCATTGTCCTGCAGACGTACCTCAACACCACCCCAACACTGACTGCAACCTGCAACCGGCCTGCTCCATAGCAACCCCCACAGCAGCAGGTGCCCGGACAGCTCACACACCCAGCTCACTAACTGCTCATACTGCCTCAAACTCCTCTTTTGCAAACAGGATTCCGCAGCTTGGAGGAGAGAATTCCAGATTTTTTTTATGAACATTTTATTTTTACGGTAAAAATGTATTCTCAAATGCCACATATGTACAATGCAAGAATGGACCTAAATTTCCTCTACACTGATAATGAACTGGAACATTGGGCAGGACAGAACAAAATTGTGACAAAGGAATAGTCCCCAAAATCCATCAAATGTGGGTTTAAGGCAACCACCATATGGGGCAGTGTTCCATTCCTCTTTGCCATGCCCAGTGTTACAGTAATATGCATAACCACTTTGAGGTGGAAAGACTTAAAGCAGTTAACATTGTCAAGACATCCCACAACCAACCCCCTTCTATTCAACCACAGATAACCATGGAAAAGGGAGACTTAGTGCAAATCCATCCCACACATCACATAAGGTCCCATCTCCTTGCCCAACACATACCATTTTGTCAGTCATCTATGGGGTTTCAGCTCCATTCTCCCCAGGTGACTTGGGCTGGCTCTTGGATCTTGATCTTGAGGCTCTTTCCGCAGGGGTGTGGCTCCTGGAACGGGACTTTGACTTGGGAGACTTGGATCTGGAGCGGGACCTGGACGGGGACTTGGCCTTGTCTCTCTTGGGGGAGCGAGACTTGGAGCGAGAGTAGGAACGAGACCTTGATCGGCTGTTGCGGGAGCGGCTGCGGGAACGAGATCGGCTTCTGCTCCGGGATCTGCTGCGTCTCCGACGCCTCGGACTGGTGGGGAGAAACCAGAGTAAGTTCGTTTTGTCGAGTTATCGCTTATCTAAAAACAGTTGTAAACGTAAGGCCACAACACCCTCAAAACGCTGCTAAGTTACCAGGTCAATGAACCATGCTTGTAATGGTGGCTGATTGACGCTACATAATCGAAACAAGGGCCGTTAAAACATTCAAGTTCCTAAACAAACATACATCATAGCTAACGTTAATTAAAAAATCATCATAGTTAACAATGAAAAACGACCCAATCGAAGGAGAGCTAGAGCATCTACTTAACCATGTGCTCAGCTCTTACCTCCTACTTCGTCGGCCATCACCCCCGTACCTCCGGGGTGCACCTCCACGCCGACGGTCACCACGATCTCCACGGTCACCACCGCCTCCATGATGAGAATCTGGGGGACGTCCGTAACGGGCCATCTGGACTCTTAGCTCGCGTCCGTCCAGCACGGCACCATCCATTGCGTCCATCGCATCCTCTGCGTCCCGCTTGTCATGGAATCGCACAAAGGAGAACCCCCTGCTCTCTTTCGTATAACGATCTCGGGGGATGTAAACATCTCCTACCCTACCATACTTTTCAAAGACACGGCGAAGGGTCTCGGGTGAGGTTCGGTACGTCAGATTATCTACTTTAAGAGAAGTCATGCCCTCAACATCGGGCGGGGGCCTACCATAACTCATGTTGCCTTAGTTAGCTAACAAACACGCAACGGTACTACCAGAAAATGTGGGTGAAAGGTCAACACCCGCTTAAAGTTTTTGATTAAAATTATCGTACTTAATCAGCCTGCTCGCAATATGTCGAGTTTTTCTTTAAAAAATGCAATATAGCTTTCCAAATTTATGACGATTTCCTTAGCACCGACCATTTGTTAGAACGAGATGTTGTCCCTTGCTCCTCCTCGTTGAATGGGGTTGACGAGTAACGCTGCTGCGTATTTATTTGGAGGGAAAAGCAACACATCTTCAAATTACACATTTTAAAATCATAATTCAATGCACCAAAATATATTATATTATATACAAATAACTCGGAGGGGACACAAATGGAAAATACTTTCAATTTAGTAATGCTTTTTATTTTTTGACCCGGAAACGAGATTTCCGTCAGACTATAGCAAATAAACTCAGTTTCCCAGTGGGCTTTGGGTTGTACGCTTTGAAATGTCAGCTGACTATCTCACATGACGAACAGTTTTGGTCACTCACTGTAAAAAATATTCAAAGACCATTTTTACACTAGACGGGAGAAAAGTATCGTAGCCTAGTACATTATTGTTGGATTCTTTCTAGGATTTGAGTCCATATGGTATCTCCACAAGTCGTTATTGGTTTGCTAACTATGTAGCTTGCACAAACAAGGACTATACAGTGCAGCACCGACTCGGTAAATTGTTTTCTTCTCAAGTGGCTAAACAGACTAAAGCAAGGAAATACTTACTATAGTGATTATTTGGTAGCAGATCTACCTAGATATGTATTGTCTTGACAATAGCTAATATTCATAGCATAGCATCCTTTCTACAGATTTGCCACCAAGGTTGTTTTGATTCTGTTCTTTTTCAGATGAGCTGTGGACCCCTTCAGAGGTTTTTTAACTAACCCATTTCGTCAAGTAATATTACAGTGACACCCTGCAGCAAGCATGGGTCCAGAGGGAAAGACACTCTTGAACATCATAATCCTGGGTTTTGGATTTATGTTCATGTTTACTGCTTTCCAAACATGCGGCAATATAGAGGTATGGTTGAACTGACAAATGATACATACAAATTCAAGCCACACAACTGTAGGGAACCTACAGGGGAAGTTAATATTGATGGTGTCAATTGTTTATGTCTCATGCTTTTTCAGCAAACTGTGATCAAGAGTTTCAACAGTACTGAATTCCATGGGAGTGGATACACAAGGTAATTCATTGTGATGCTGAAATACTGTGACTTTGACCGATGTGGCTCCTATGATATAGATTAGAACTGTTGGAAAATTGTAATCCTGTCTCTCTCTCAAAGAGGTCTCCAAAGGTAAGTAATTGAATCTGCCCAGTTTTGGCAACAAAGTTGACTTTCAGTTCTCTACAATATCCCAGTTTCCTGAGGTATTTCGTAAATAACATGCATATGACTATGGTGTTGTAGGGCCTCGTCTGTGACATCTTAATGACACCACCCGTGGCAGGCAAACACCAGGCTTTTTTAAATTCAAACACATCCTTATTGAATAAAATTCCTGCACTTTTAGCCATGTTGCTAACAATTTCTATGAATAGTGGTATTACATTGGCGCAATATCATCTAATTCGTTTTTACACGTGTCTTTACATGTAGCATGGCCATCATCTATGGAGTTTTCTCTGCATCCAACCTGATTGCTCCCTCAGTAGTGGCTGTTATAGGACCCCAGTTGTCCATGTTCTTTAGTGGACTAGTATACAGGTGAGCACACTCGTTTGACCTTTCTTTAAATCAACCCACTGAGGCCTATACCTATTTACAGAACTGTTTATTTATCTATTCTCTCTGAGTGTGCATAAAGTACTTGTTTTCATTAGCTTATTCATGATGTTAACACTGTCCAATGTTTTATTTCCATCAGTGGATACATTGCAATGTTCATCCACCCCTACACTTGGAGCTTCTACACAGCGTCTGTAGTTGTTGGAATAGCGGCTGCAAGTAAGAAGACTGTGGTATTCTTACTTGAGAATTAAAGACTTTTATTTCCTATCACCACATAACCCTCATTCTTTTCTCTTTCAATCTCTTTCCATCTGTGGCCTAGTATTGTGGACAGCTCAGGGGAACCTACTCACCATCAACTCTACAGATGCCACCATCGGCAGGAACAGTGGTATTTTCTGGGCCTTGCTACAGTTCAGGTACTTCTTCTAATCAGCATAACTGTATTGATTGCATCACTGTTTACCATAACTTTTTTACTCTGGTACTGAATCTATGGTGTTAGACTGCCTAACATGTATCTATCCCATTTTGCAGCTTATTCTTTGGAAACATGTATATTTATTTTGCCTGGCATGGCCATGTTCACATATCAGGTATGTCACCAGTTTTGGTTAACTTTTTACTATAACAATGTAGATATCTTTTGAATGTATTCTACTTAGATTCATGAGTCCTTTCCCCTTTCCTTTTTATAGTATCTAGCATTCCCTAAGTTCCCTTAACACAATGAGGAAATCTCATTTTGGCCATAAGTTGCTGACGCGTGCTGTGTGTGTGTGTGTCTAGACAAGGATCGCCAGACGGTTTTCATCTCTCTCACGGTCATCAGCCTGGTGGGCAGCTTTCTGTTCTTCCTGATCCAGAAGCCGGAGCCTGAGGCCACACCCTCCGAGGCGTCTGAGTCACTGCTGCAGACTGAGTCCACAGAGAGCGCCTCTATCGTCGTGTGAGTGCAGTCTGCAGACATGCTGGGATGGAAAACATGGTCTAGGTCTAACATTAGAGTAAACTAGCACAAGAACATTTTTCCTTATCTACCCTTTTATTGACCAGAATCACACATGTTGTCATGCATACATATACATGTCAAATATTGATATACTAATAGATATGCCATACAAATGGTGTTTGTGCATTCTGTACCTGCTGTTGTATGTAAGGTACTTTCTATTCCTCCATAGGCCTGGGTTGAATCTGGATAATCCTGTATTCCTTTATGTCTGGAAAGGCTGTACTTAAGTTTATTTATGGATTTCTCTTCCTTGCAGAGCGACTCCAGGTCTCGGTTCCCAGGCTCTGGATGCTTTCAGTGAGTCAGAGTTCATTGGTTGCTTCTTACTTCAATCTGTCATGTCAGCAACAAAGGCCCAGAACTCAGCTGACTGATATGTGCCCTCTTCTTACAGAGAAAGCGTTGCAGTTGTCTGTCACTAAAGAGATGCTACTGCTGAGTATCTCCATAGCATACACAGGTGGGCAAATTCATTCCAATTAATTCCGAAAAAAAATGGTTTGGGCTATTTCCAATATGAGGAACTTCTTTCAGTGGATGCTAGTATAGAAATATAAAAAGATGCATATTCAATTGACATTGAGTATGTTTGAATGCGTAACCCTAGGTTCTATGTGTGTAACTCTTGCTCCTTCTCTACCTTCAGGCCTAGAGTTGACATTTTACAGTGGGGTATACGGGACATGTATAGGAGCCATGACTCAATTTGGGGACGATGCTAAGAGTCTGATCGGGCTCTCTGGTATTTTCATTGGCCTGGGAGAGATCCTGGGTGAGTCGAAGCTGTTTTTTAAATCTTCAGTGCTGTTTCGGATCACATGATACACGTGAGGTTTGGAAAGCAGATAAACTGGTTGACAGGAAGGGACTGATGATTCGAGGAAGTCAACGCTTCTGTTTTTGCTGTGCCTCTGTTTGTCCAGGAGGGGGCGTGTTTGGGATGCTGAACAAGTGCAACCGGTTTGGGAGGAACCCGGTTGTGCTGCTGGGGCTGATCACTCACTTCGTGGCCTTTTACCTGATCTTCTTGAACATCGCCAGTGATGCCCCTATTGCCACAGAAGAGGGCACACACCTGCAGGCATACATCACCCCCAGGTACACAGCAGGGCTTACTCAGTTGGCCCATAAAACAATGACCATGGATTACTATTACAACAATTCTACGTAGTTTGCATAAGAATACAGCAGGTCAGGACATGAGCATTATGTTAAGTGTAGCAGTAGTGCATAATTGCATTTGAACTCTATCGGGTTACTGCAGATTGTGTAAGGTTTCATGTCTGTATTAACCTGGGATGTTGTCTGTTCAGTGTTGAGGTGGCTCTGCTGTGCAGCTTCCTGCTGGGCCTGGGGGACAGCTGCTTCAACACCCAACTGCTGAGCATTGTGGGATTCATGTTCCGGGAGGACAGCGCTCCTGCCTTTGCCGTTTTCAAGTTTGTCCAGGTACATTGATATCTGTTAGGCCTACACACACGATATGGTTTGCTATCTATGGTGATAATGTATTACTCTGAATGATTTGAAGAAATATAACATTGAGCTATTTGCTTGGTATATTCCTTGATGATTTCCAATACTTGCTAACCACAGTTGCTGTATTACAGTGGTGTAACTTGGTGCTCTTGTCCTCCACAGTCCATCACTGCAGCCCTGGCCTTCTTCTACAGTAACTATCTCCTGCTGCACTGGCAGCTGCTCATCATGGTTGTGGTGGGCTTCCTGGGCACGCTATCCTTCTTCGTGGCTGAGTGGGTGGTGGTCTCCAGCCGACGGGACACTGACTATGACAGCATATGACAACCTATGGGAGGAGGGGGTCACGGTGAGAGGAGCTATTCACAGCTGGACGGGTCATCCGGGGAAGAGTCGGTGTAACAGCTTCCTATCAACCTAGCTATCCTTTGGAATCCTTCAACTGACAGTTTGACTGGCCCACCTCAGCCCCAATAAGCAGAGACTGTAGTAACGCTGTTTTAGCACAGTCATTCACAGCTCTATTGATTCCAATAAGCAGAGACTAGTAACACTGTTTTAGCACAGTCATTCACAGCTCTTTTGATTGTTGCCTTTCAAGTGGAAGATACACTTAAATACTGTATATTTTACTTTACTTGGAGTGAATCAGTTGTGCACAGAGGAGCTTTTATTTTCATGTTCAATATCATTCACTGTGCTTCTGTCTTCATGTAGAAGTTCAGCTGGTTGGTTTCAATGTGCAGTAGTCATTGACTAAGGCTTGGCTAGACTGCTATTCCTACCAAGGTTTCCAGTCTCAACATGAATCTTATTATACTACTTAAATTTGATAGAAGAAGAAAACGTAGTACAGTCGATTCTTAATAAGCGCACATTGGAAATGTACAAACTCTGTTTACATGCAGTACAGTTTATCAGTTCAAATTAAAATACACTTTTCACTTCTGCATGCTCAGGTTTAGTATACACATTTAGAACACTCCCAAGCCATTGCATTTATCAGGACTCCACTGCAACTAGATTTCTTGTAAGATGGCATTTGTCGTAAAGGGAGAAATTACCAAGACAAGATATACACTAGCTTATTGCAATTTAAATTATTTTTGTTATAGTGATATCTGTATGAAATTGTTGAACAATGCTCTAAATGTTATTTCTTTGTCAATATTTGCAGCACACTTTCAGAGTATCTGTAGTATTCCTTAGGTTTTGTCAAAAGTGGGATCCAAAAGGCCATAGATAGTGTATTGAGGATGATGGCATGGCTGTTGGATGAATGGTGAATTACAAAATGTAGACCAGAATTTTTGTGTCTAAACTGCTCTAGGTTATATTGCTCTGTTAAAATGTCACATTGAAGAACTCTTGAGCGTATGAGTTTATAAGGCTATGGTTTTATTTAGAACTCACATTGAAACAATGGCCTTTGCACTCTGCAAACATCAAGCATTTATTTTTTGTTCTACATTTTCATCATGCAATTTCGATTGAGGTCACAAACTGTTTACAGTGTTTGTGCTCCTCCTTGCCAAAAATGTGAAGTCGAATTCATGAATCATTTCATTCATTGTGTGGATTGCTTAATGTAGAGTTCAGTTCTGTGGCACATGAAAACTGAGTTTGAAGATTGTTCAGAGCTATTGGATGTGAGGCAATCAATAGGATTTTGAGGGAATAAACTATGTGTTTTGGATTATGAACTAGATTTTATACTTGAATGTAGTTACTTAGAAAGGCACCAGGATATGCACGCTTGTTTTTTAAACATTTTTATTATTATAAAATTGTTATTTTGAGCCTTTTTTCGTGTCTGTATGCTCCTTTTTGCATACCTGGGGTGAGAACAGGTGATGCTTTGCATACTTTCTCAACAACACAACCCTTGTGCTACCTGATGAGGATTTGATGCCCGCCTCTGCCTTGTTGCTCAGCAACCAGGGACGCTGTGAGTCACAATGTGGGATGCAATTATTGTGTAATGGAAGGAGGCTACATCCAATCACAAAAGAGAACTGTACTCACTGTCATTGTTACGTCCAATACGGTTCTATGGTAGGCGTGAGAGATTAGAACCAAATTGAAACGATTTCTAAAACAAGGTTAGAAATGGCATTGGAATAAGAAACAGCCGAGATTGAGTAGCAACGAAAAGGTGTTGAAAAGTAACTGTGTAGGGAATATTTAATTCTAATTTACAGACAGTTTTTTATTTAGTACAGAAGAATCAAGAGTATTTTTTTTCTATAATTTTACATTTCTATTTTTTTTGCGTTCGATCCTGTCGTTTTTTAAATCTTATGTTATTTAATTGAATCCTTCTGGCGTTGAATTTTTACAAAATAAGATGGCAATATTGTTAGAAGATATATCTTTCATATCCCTCGTAAATACTTTTTAATAACATTAACTCAAAAGTAGTGTGAGACAAAATGTCAGCTGACATTAGTTTGTTCGATTTGGTGAACCTGTCGATCGGGACACCTGAAGTTGGAGCTGTCAACTTCAATGCGTTGCATACCCTCCTCCACGCTATCCTGGGACACCTGAAAATCCAAACTGTGACCACCGACTGGAGAGAGCAGGATGCCCCGCCACAGGAGCCCCATGGCCCGCATCTGACCAAGTCCTCTAGCCGGTACCATCACATGGAAGACAAACTTCGGCAGATAGAGAGACAGATGGCCGCGCTGGAGAAGCTTCCTAGCGGTACTGATCTTCTGAGCCGCACTGCCTCAACCACAACACCGGTCAACGACTTGTGGCAGCTGATGCAGCTCCGCCGCAAGGCTCAGGCGAGTGAGGACGGCGTGTCCAAGGTGAGACAGGCTCTTCCTCAAAATGTAATTATTAATATCACACTGTCATCGCTGAGTTATAATTTTATTATAAATTGAAATAATGTCAGGTGAAAGTTGAACACTGCTGCTGTGGCAGTGCTGCCTCCCTTGATCAACAGTCAAAACTGTGTTGAAACTCTGATTTGTTTGTGATGCACAATTTTGCTTGTCATAAGATAGGCGCCAAATCATTTTGGGGAATCTGTCCCAAAACAATTTTGTGGTCAAAGAAAAATGGCCATAACAGTCAAGAAATAGGATTACATTACAGTTCCACTGGGTATTCTAGACTAGACATCCATCTTGTGACAGATGTTAGAGTCTGAGGTTTATTTATTCACCCTTACTAGTTTCTGAGGCAAGCCAGCCAGAATGCTGCTGGCAAGTGATTCAGCCCCTCTTATCTGTATTAAGTCCTTGAGTGCTTGCTCATCAAAGCCCTGTCCCGCAGCTGGGGGCCTGTCTGTGTGGTGAATGGTGAGCATTTCAGAACACTCAACACTGGATAAGGATATTGATGACAGAGCACAGCACAATAGGTGATGGGCACCACACTGTCTTCTCAAATGACCTCGCTGTGTCTCTGTTCCAGTTTCCAAAGGAAAGGCCACTCCCCAAAGATAAGCACCACTCCTGTGTTCCCTGTGTATGCTGTGGAACAAAATTGAATAGCTGAGTAGAACAGATCACTAGGGGAGGCTGCTGAGAGGGGACGGCTCATTGTAATGGCTGGAATGGAATTAATGGAACGGAGTCAAACATGTGGTTTCCATATGTTTGATGTGTTTGAAAGCATTCCACCTATTCAGCTCCAGCCATTACCACAAGCCCGTCCTCCCCAATTAAGGTGCCACCAACCTCCTGGGGTGTATACAATTTAGAATCAGTATCGGTCCAGTACTTCATACCACACTCTGAACTGTATCTCTGCTGTTATCTGAAATGTCTGAGTTTGAAATATGGACACTGATAGAGACATGACAGTCTGTGTAAATAAAGCAAGTAGGAAGATGAGAGCTAAGTCCTGTGCAATCTATCTTTACTGATGTTGCCCAGACCTGCCCAGTTAACACTCAGGTGATATGAGGGAGGGACAGCCAGTGGGTACAGGTGAAGGTGCCTCTGAAAATCCTCTGAATCATTCATATATCCTGTGGGCATACTGCTGTGGGTCAATACCAGTATCCACTGGACCTGTCTGGACCTCTGGCCCTCGCTGGCCCCGTCTGGCCTTCTCTGGCCCTGTCTGCAATATCCCTGAAGACCCCACTAAGACACAATGTCCATCAGTTTCTGCCTCACAACTCATAGCAGCATATTGTATTTCCCGCATACAGGCCCTTAGCCAGGGTCTCTTTCTTCTTAACCCATGGCAGAGGTTATCAGGGGATTGTTGTGGTTGATAAAGGAGTGTTCCACTGTGACACCACAGGGTACATGTCCTGGATCTGAGAGGGTAGCAAAAAGTGGCCTGAGTGGCGCTCTGTGTTCACAGTGGCGTGGAAGGATTCCAGGCCACCGGCCATCTTAGTCAGAGCCAGTTAATGGCTGACTAAAGAGTAACAGGGAGGTAGAGCGGATGGCTTTCTTCCCAATTGCAAATAACTTCCTTATCGATGGGACAGTAAAAGTCAGTGTACTTATATTATGTTAGTTACTCTTTTCCTACCCCTTTTACTAGAGTTTATCTTGTTGTCATTAGGGGTTGGGTTGGTTGCCAGGTTAGAATATTCTTGTGTATGTCCTGTTTACAAGATTTGATCATGTTTTGCCAAATCTCATGTCTCTGAGATGCTTGAGGCGATCAATGAAAAGGTGGTCTCCTCCAGAAATTCCATACACGCAGATCATATATCCCTTCCACGTTTACAGCTCACTGAACAACCTATTAGTTATTCAGCCAATTTTTTGACGGCCTGTGCAGCTCAGTGGGGTCGCTATGCGTCGTTTCATGTCTGGGTGCATTAGACAAACCCACCGGAACTCTGGTCAATACGTTCAAAGCCACCTGTTTCAACTTTGCTTAGTAAACACAACCTATTTCTAATTTGCAACACCCAGAGCAAATGTGTGGGTTTACTCTGTCAACAAGGCCTCAGCTGTGTTAGAGAGTGGAGTGGTTACATATTGGCAGGGGTTATGTACATGAAAAACATGGATTATCTGGAGACAGACAGGTCCTACCACTGCTTTGTAACAGCTTGTGTAGCTCATCTACTGCATATGGATGGTGGTGTCCTAGTAACCTCCCTTGGGGTGAAATGTCAACTGGATGGAGCCACGGAGAGTGGTTTGGGGATCCCTCCTAAATGAAGGGGTTTAGGATCTTCCTACTGATCTTCAAAGGAAGTAGCCAGGGGAATAGTCAAATATATGGCTTTGGTCAGGGGGATTTCTACCTTACTGAGTCCCCTGACCGCTTCAAAGTTTCACAGAGTCTTACTTTGGGAGATTAGAGAACTGGGCTGAGTCAGTTTCAAGGGTTTTGGGCATGAAGAGGCTGTGAAAAAGCTTTAGACCTAATGCTAAGAGATCACCATGCGTGTTGATTCACCCTGAATAAGGCACAGTGATGCCAAAATGTTGGAGGTTTACCCAATACATTACTGGGAGCTTATATATCGCGTGTGCGACCCTCTTTATTTCTATAGCCTACGATTCAGTCATCATAACAGAAACTGACAAAATGTATTGATTGTGTTAAGTGATCTGACCAGTGATGTGAGGTTCGTTGAGCTTTGATTCCTTCGAACACACACTGTTGTGTTTCCAGTCTATGTCGCTGATCCAGGATCTGCTGAAGGAGATCCAGGACCTGAAGGAGTCCAGAGACGACCTGAAGAAAGAGGTCAAGAGCCTCCAGAACCAACCCAACCAGGTCAGACACACATCCATACTGGCAAACCCTCTTAGTGAGGAGGGATTGCAGATAGACATTTGGCAACCTTGCTCATCTCCCTCATTAATCTACAGTTGGGGATATACCCAGTGCTCATCATTAGGGAATCCTTCTCCATCTCACCACCCCACACAGTGGTGAAATATAGCGTCATGTAGAGCCCGATCCACCCTGGCCCTGGTCCCCTCCCTCCATCACTCTCTGTAGGGGACATGGAGTCATACAGAGGGCAACAGCATCAAAGAGCCACAGCTTATCTCTGGCAACCTGGCCTGTCACTCACCCCAACAATAGAGTGAGGATAATAGGGATCATCCTACATGTCTGTTTCCATCTGGTAGCATGATGTTGCTCTGGGTGTTTTTGGGTTCCAGCTGAATATGAGTGAGCTGGTTGACAGAATTAACGAAGTGGAACAGTACTGCCACCGACTGGACAACCTGGACTCTGCCACCGTGAGTTGGAACTGAGGAGACTACTTTCCAAGCTCAGAAATTATATACTACCTTGTTAAGAGGAGACAAACAATAGTATAGTACTGTAGTAGCTAACTCTAGTAAAAAGATGTTAATCATGACTTCCTCTCTTTCTTGTCTTCTCTCTATCACAGAAAGAGCTGCAGGACAGAGTTGGGAGTTACCCAGACGAGCTCATCCAGTGTGTGACCTGGGACATCATGCAGACCACCTTGGTTAGCGAGCAACAGAATCTGCAAAAGGCATGTCTTATGTCTTGCTTGAAAGAGCGAGATTCCTTTATCAAGCAATCATATACAAGACATAGGAATAGACATTAGCTTTGTGTTGATGGTAGCTATTTCTCCAATAGGAAATCAGGCACTCAGTCCCTGTCCCCACATCAGTTGTCATGACCACCATGACTCCTTTCAGCGCCTCTGTCAATGCCAACACTGGAGCTGCTGCCTTCACTCCTGGCACTGTCACTGCCAGCCAGCATGGGGGGGCACTGCCCCAGCAGTCCCTTTCTGATGGAGCTGCTGCCTTCACTCCTGGCACTGTCACTGCCAGCCAGCATGGGGGGGCACTGCCCCAGCAGTCCCTCTCTGATGGAGCTGCTGCCTCCACTCCTGGCGCTGTCACTGTCAGCCAGCATGGGGGGGCACTGCCCCAGCAGTCCCTCTCTGATGGAGCTGCTGCCTTCACTCCTGGCACTGTCACTGCCAGCCAGCATGGGGGGGCACTGCCCCAGCAGTCCCTCTCTGATGGAGCTACTGCCTTCACTCCTGGCACTGGCACTGTCACTGTCAGCCAGCATGGGGGGGCACTGCCCCAGCAATCCCTCTCTGATGGAGCTGCTGCCTTCACTCCTGGCACTGGCACTGTCACTGCCAGGCAGCATGGGGGGGCACTGCCCCAGCAGTCCCTCTCTGATGGAGCTGCTGCCTTCACTCCTGTCACTGTCAGCCAGCATGGGGGGACACTGCCCCAGCAGTCCCTCTCTGATGGAGCTCTGATGGTGGGCAGCAAACCCCTGTCTCGTGTGGCCAGCGGGGCAGAGCGTTACCCAGAGACAGTGGAGGCCCTGAGGGACGTGGGCAGGCTCAGGGAGAGACACAACACCCTGGAGACCAGAGTAGAGCTGCTGGAAGCAGGCAAGGCCGACCAGGCCCAGCTCCAGCACCTCCGGGAGCACCTCACTGACATGGGTAAGAGAACAATGTGGAGATTGGATAGTGTATGGCTATTCTATGTTTTCTTTTACTGAATGATGTCTTTTGTGTGGGATGACCATTTTTGTCCTGAATGTGTAGGGGACAGGGATGTGCCTGACAAACTGTTGGATCAACTGAATCATCTGAGAGTTCTGGTCGACAGCCTGATGGGTGACAGAGCCAAGGTGAGCGAGGAAGATGTACACACACACACACACACATACACATACACACATACATACATACATACATACATACATACATACATACATACATACATACATACATACATACATACATACATACATTGTTGATGACCCCATGTCCCTGTCGTAGCTGGGAGAACTGGAGCAGCTGATTCTGAACATAGGGACAGTTCAGGGCTCAGAGGGAGGCTCAGAAACAGCCAAAGGGTCAGACAGTGAGGACTCTGACTCTCCTAAGCAAGGACAGCTCAGACTGCAGATATTATACCTCAGGTAAACAACGACACAGGAGCACACAGGAAGGCTAAATAGAAATGATAGATAGTTTATTATGGAAACTACATTTGATATCATTTGGTAGTCTAAGTAATTTGTAACACAAGAGGTTGACAGTACCTTAATTGGGGAGAACGGGCTCGTGGTAACTACTGGAGCGGAATCAGTGAAATGGTATGAAATACATCAAACACATGGTTTCCAGGTGTATGATGCCATTCCATTTGCTCTGTTCCGGACATTATTACGAGCCGTTCTCCCCTCAGCAGTTTTATGGCCAGTTGAAATGTGGTAGTTTTCCATTGGAAGAGAGGTGGTGGCCTGCTCCTCATGGCCTGGTGCTCCTGTTCCACCACTCTGTGTTCAGGAACGCAGTGCAGAAAGTGGAGGAAGAGGTGCTACTGCTGAAGACTGAGAACACCTCAGCCAAGGCTGAGCAGAAGACCAAGAAAGACAGACAGCTACAGGATCAGGTTAGACAGACAGACAGACAGACAGACAGACAGACAGACAGACAGACAGACAGACAGACAGACAGACAGACAGACAGACAGACAGACAGACAGACAGACATATTCCAGTGCATATAGACATTTGAATACACTGTCAGGTCTAACACCAGAGTGTAAAACCTTCAACTGTAGAATATAGCTGAGACAGCATCATCCATAATGTAGCAGCTAGTGGCCCCTGGTGGCCCCAACATGGCCCTCACACTGCCCTCTCACCGCAGATGGACAACCTGCAAGGCATGCTGGAGGACATGATGGCGTCCTCCTCCTCGCTGCTCTCCCAGAGCCTCCAGCAGGAGCCCCAGGGGTCAGAGCAGGGCCAGGGCAGCGGTCAGGCAGGCGGGCAGCAAGGCTCCACGTGCCCCTCCTGCTCTGTAGACGTGAGCAGGAAGGTCAGCCAGCTGTTCCAGCGCTATGAGAATCTGCAGGGCCTGGTTAGCAGATTCATGAATCAGCAGGGAGGAGGCAGACCTGGAGCAGAGGTACTAAAGGCAGGGCCAGGATAGAGGATGAAACAGAATACCAAAGGGTTTTAATTAAATAATGGGTCTGTTATGTTGAACCCTGAGGGAGGGATACGTTTAGAGATGATATGTAAGGGAAGCTCTATCAGGGCAGCAGTGTGTTAAGGGAAAGGAGTGTGTCAGTGCCAGGCACTCCATGGCAGTGGGGCATGGCTGTGTATTACAGACATAGAACCCTGTCTCTCTGTGTTTCTGCCAGAGCTCGGAGCTGATGAATGACGTTCAGGGAGCCATCATGCAGCTGCAGGCTGAGTGTGAGAAGCTCCACGGCACAGCCAACCACCTGATTGAGGAGCACAGCCAGAAACAGGTCCACATCGACGTGAGTCTGGGAGGGAGGGCCGCAGCAGGGGGAGGCCCATAGGAGACGCTCCACGCTGTACTTCTGTTCCAAACCACAGAAAGATGATTCTCAGTAATGTCTTTCTGTCATAGCATCTGTACAAGTCCATGGAAGAACTGGACGAGAAGAAAGCTGACAAAGAGCTTGTGGAGATGGAGATTGAAATCGTGAGTCTCTCACCACAACATGCCATAGTTTAGCTTTCCCTCAGTGTGTTATACTCAACTGAGGTGAACTCTCACAAGTTCTCACATGTTGATGTTAGTCTAGACGAGCTTCCACAAGTCCATTCAAGACCATAGGGGTACCTACAAATCCCGAACATGCTCAAGTTCACCTGTACCAGCCCATGCTAAACCCTACCAAGGCCATACAAGTCACCACAAGCCCATACATGTCCATACACAAGTTCATACACATATGTATTTATCCCTACAAGCTCATACAGGTTTCACCTAACCCTTACAAGCTCATACAGGTTTCACCTAACCCTTACAAGCTCATACAGGTTTCACTTAACCCTTACAAGCTCATACAGGTTTCACTTAACCCCTACAAGCTCATACAGGTTTCACTTAACCCCTACAAGTGCATGCAGGTTTCACTTAACCCCTACAAGCTCATACAGGTTTCACTTAACCCCTACAAGTGCATGCAGGTTTCACTTAACCCTTACAAGCTCATACAGGTTTCACTTAACCCCTACAAGTGCATGCAGGTTTCACTTAACCCCTACAAGTGCATGCAGGTTTCACTTAACCCTTACAAGTGCATGCAGGTTTCACTTAACCCCTACAAGTGCATGCAGGTTTCACTTAACCCCTACAAGTGCATGCAGGTTTCACTTAACCCTTACAAGTCCATACAGGTTTCACTTAACCCTTACAAGTCCATACAGGTTTCACTTAACCCTTACAAGTCCATACAGGTTTCACTTAACCCTTACAAGTCCATACAGGTTTCACTTAACCCCTACAAGTGCATGCAGGTTTCACTTAACCCTTACAAGTCCATACAGGTTTCACTTAACCCCTACAAGTGCATGCAGGTTTCACTTAACCCCTACAAGTGCATGCAGGTTTCACTTAACCCTTACAAGTCCATACAGGTTTCACTTAACCCCTACAAGTGCATGCAGGTTTCACTTAACCCCTACAAGTGCATGCAGGTTTCACTTAACCCCTACAAGTGCATGCAGGTTTCACTTAACCCCTACAAGTCCATACAGGTTTCACTTAACCCCTACAAGTGCATGCAGGTTTCACTTAACCCCTACAAGCTCATACAGGTTTCACTTAACCCCTACAAGTGCATGCAGGTTTCACTTAACCCCTACAAGCTCATACAGGTTTCACTTAACCCTTACAAGTCCATACAGGTTTCACTTAACCCCTACAAGTGCATGCAGGTTTCACTTAACCCCTACAAGTCCATACAGGTTTCACTTAACCCCTACAAGTGCATGCAGGTTTCACCTAACCCCTACAAGTCCATACAGGTTTCACTTAACCCCTACAAGTGCATGCAGGTTTCACCTAACCCCTACAAGTGCATGCAGGTTTCACCTAACCCTTACAAGTCCATACAGGTTTCACCTAACCCCTACAAGTGCATGCAGGTTTCACCTAACCCCTACAAGTGCACACTAGTACTGCCATTGCCCGGACTGCATCTCCTCTCTTCCTGTAGAAAGCAGACAAGCGTGCCCTGGAGACCAAGGTGAGCCGCATGCAGTTTGACTCCATGACAGAGGAGCTCAACACCATGTTCCAGGAGCTGCTCAGCAAGATCACCGGCCAGGAGCAGGACTGGCACAAAATCATCGACAAAATCTCCACCGAGATGGAGTGCAAGGTGAGACTGAGCAGGAAGTTACCCTGCTAAATGGATGTTTATATAATAGGCCTACATGTCCATTGATACGCGCCATGCTCTGCTGTTATTACAATGCTATCACCAATACATATATCTCACAAGTCTGTATGTCACAAGTTTAAGTGTTTTACGAACGTGTTTATAGTGACAGATAGCATTGTTTGTAAAAATCTCATGGAATGTCTGTCTGGTGTGTCTGGTGGTAGTTTATATCTTTGGGATCCCTGTAGTACATCTGTTGTCTATCTGTGTAGCTGGACCGGATTGAGCTGGATCCTGTGAAGAAGCAGCTAGAGGACCGCTGGAAGAGCATTCGTAAGCAACTGCAGGCCCAGCCTGCCCCGAAGGAGGACGACGCTGCAGGCATCAGGAAGTAAGTCACATGTCACAGCCAGGCCCAGGAGGGATGATGGCTGGATAAGTCCAGGTTCCTCTATGGAGTTCTACATGATCATGCGTTCATTGTCTTCCTGTGTTTAGCGTTCATTTTATCTCTGTCTATATTCTGTCTATATGTTTATGTTCTGTTTGTATACTCAATCAATCAATCAAGTTTATTTTATATAGCCCTTCGTACATCAGCTAATATCTCGAAGTGCTGTACAGAAACCCAGCCTAAAACCCCAAACAGCAAGCAATGCAGGTGTAGAAGCACTGTATACTGTTGTTTACTCACTGTGTATGTACAGTATATACTGTATTCTGTTCATAACTCATCCTAATATGCCTACTACTGTACACACTATTTTCCTTCCAAATTATATACTGTCTATACACACCACGTATTTATATTCTGGATTCTGACACATGCTCACTCTGATATATCTACTCTGGATTGTTAATTGGACTCGTTCTGTCATTTCTTGTTTGTTTGTTTGTTTGTTTGTTTCTTGATTATTTGTGTATTTGTATTGTATTTGCTAGACATTCTACTGCGCTGTTGGAGCTAGAAACAAAAGCATTTTGCTGCACCTGCTATAACACTTGCAAATCTGTGTATGCAACCAATAAACTTTGGTTTTGATTTGTCTTTGTTACGTCCCTTTCATAGACAACTTGTGGCAAGGTTCCACTGCATCTCCTGCGACCGCCCAGTTGATATGCTTACCCCAGGACCGTAAGTAAATGATAATAATATCCTATTTTTATACAGTACACACAGACATTGTGGAAATTGAAATAATAGGATTGTGGTGCTGTTTATTCACCTACCTCTCTTTCTTCTTTCTCTCTCCACTGGACAACAGGCACTTGGTCACCGTGCCCTCCACTCCTGGCCTACCCTCCCACAAGTCCAACCGACCGTACACCATCTATGAGCTTGAGCAGGTTCGCCAGCACTGCAGAAGGTGAGAGCAGACAGTCATACTACTACTATACATCTCCGTCAAACATCACAACTGAAACTCTTACTTGGCCCCATTTTAACCAGCAGGGGGTGCCAGTGTCCCAATATCCAATATACAGTGTAGTCAACTTTATCTTACCCCCAAAGACCTAACACCCACACTAGATCAGTCAGAAGTGTTCCAAAGTTACAAGTGTCTGACATTAGCCAGCTCTCCCTCCATCTCAGCCTGAGGCCAGGGACCAACCACGGCCACTTTGAGATGGCCAGCTCCGAAAGGGCCATGATGCAGGTGCAGCGGATCCACACCATGATGTGTAGGCAGATAGAGAGAGTGCAGAGCCACCTATCTGGCCCAGAGCGCACCTACAGCCAGGGGGCTCTGAGGGAGATCGGGAGCTCCCGCTATCCACACATCCTGAGCCCGCTGCAGAGGACCAGCCAGAGTCTGCCCAAGCAGTGAGTCAGTCAGTCAGGCCAGGGTCAGGCAGGGAAGCCGGGAGCACATGTATTGAAACAGGGGAAGGACCAAAAAGTTGTCCATATTGCTTTGTTATGGTTTAGAGAAGTGTCAGGGAGGCAAGGTGACCAAATGTAACTACAAACTATAAATACTGTACTGTCAGGTCTGTTTAAAACCTCTAGAAGTGTTTATCCTCCGACCTTCAACCTCCACTCCTGTGTCCATCCTAGCGAGCGCATCCCTGAGATGGCGGACTACAGTTACCTGGCCATGTCCCGGAGCTGTGGAGGCAGCCACACCGTGACCTACCCCAACCGCCGCTACACCCGCCTGCAGCACATCAGCCACTTCATCCAGGCTGAGGAGGAGACACCGCCCATCTCCAGCTCCCCACTGCGCATTCAGGTGAGTGAGACCAACCTCACCTACTGTGGGTTACTGTACTGACAGACAACTAAACCACTGCCAGCCCATAGGAATACACCTGGTCAATCACGTTTGTTGAGCCATTTATACAAGTTATCATGTTGAGTACGGAGTATATTTGAGGTGTATTTGACAGTTGTTATGTATGCAAATATTTGACCTTGTCCTTGTGCCTATTGATCAGCCGGAGGAGGTGGACATCCTGGGTTTGGACGGACATATCTACAAGGGCCGCCTGAAAACCAGATCAGTCAAGACTGTGGATGCCAGACTACCAACCATCTTTCCTAAAGACGGTACAGGGTTCTGGACTGGGATTATATTCAGCTCTACTCTACAGTACTGTGTATTTTTAGAGTAGAATTACATGTATTGAAAAGAAAATGGAATCTGGACAATTGTGAACAAAAGCTAGACTACTTAATTCATGTTACTCAATTCAAGGTCAGGAGAGAATGCGGAGGAGACTGAAAAGTTGGGGTGGGTTGAGAAAGAAAGTGGGCTGTTTGGTTGGGAATGAGAATTTGAGGAGGAATACAGTACAGTGTTAAAGTGGTGTATGATGAAGGATTAGGAACGAGGGTCTGGAGATTTAGGGAAGGAGAGAGGAGCTTCGTTTATGGGAGGGAGTATTTCAGGAGGGTTTAAGGAAGTGAGTTAGCAATAAGAATGGGCTGCACTGGGGTTGGGGGAGGGGCTCTGGTTGGTATAGTGTTCCACACTGGAAAGAACCCAGTGTTACTATGTTATAGAAGATCAGGCCTGGTGTCTGTAACAGACTGTAAATATAACCTGGGGTAACACTGCTTGCATTCCATAATTTCTATCTTCATATCCTTTTCATCTGTTCATACAAATCAAGCCCTTTAGGAAGAAAGAGGGAGATGTGCTGTCCTGTTTTATGCCTGGGATTTGGTGTTGTGATTCCCAGTAATTTATGAGACCATTGAATGAGTCAAAATAGTATTGAAAGAGTATTTTGCTCAAGACTTGGAAGAAGGTGTATGTCTGGTATGGGTGTGTAGGTACAGTATGGGTGTGGTGGGGTCCTGTCATTCTCATGTCAAGGCTGCGATGTGACATTGTTGTTTTAATGACAGCAGGCATGTGCAAGAGCAAAGACAAGATCATGCGCTCCCAGTTCCAGAAGCCTGGCTGCACAGAGCCGGGCTGTGTGACCCCTGTGCGACCCCAGAGTGCCAAGACCCAGCGCAGCCGCTCAGGTAGGTCGACACCAGCGTCATTACCCATTTGCAACATATAAACCAATTTCACTAACTGGAATAGTGATTACTATGGAATGGTACTGAAATAACACTCACATGGAAATAGCATTCTTCTTTGCGATTGCTGCTGTGCAGCTGTTAAGGTTGATTGTAGCAGCCACCTGAACCCTAACCCCTGACCTTTCCCCCTTGCCCCCCTTCCTCCCTTTATCTCCCCCAGCCTCAGGCAGCTCTGTGCGGGACCGGCCCATGTCTTCTTTAGGCTGCCTGTCCCAGGCTACCCTTCCCCAGAGCTCGTCCCATGCTGACACCACCAGTGAGCTGCTGCAGCAAGATCTAGAGCTTCACGTGAGCCAGCCGGAGGAAGAGCCCGTCATCATCCTGTAGGGGGTGATGGAGAGCCCCACACACCTTATTTTAATAAACAGTTTACAGCAGCAGCAGGAGGGTATCCTGGTCTCCATTTTGTAATGGAGCATACAGATGTTGTGAAAATCAAGTCTGATATTAGTCAGTTAGGTTATTTATGGATTGTAATGGAAGAACACAATTCTGGGACATATGAACACTGTTTCCATGCAACAAAATAGCTGAGTCACATTTCCAAAGTGTAGCTTTACAGGTCAGATACCTTACGTGTGGCTACATTACGATTTTGGTTTATGATGCCTGATTTTCAATGACCTTAGAAAAGCTTTCAGACAGGTGACCTCAAATACCAGACTGTTTGGATGCAGAAGAATACCACCATGGAGCAATTCATTTGACATATAGGGTCTTATAGAGCGGTCTTATAGAGGGCTTGAAATGTCTTCCCTCTCACAGACCCAATTTCTGTAACGTCTGATTCATTGTATTAGTGTCTCAAGTTGTTCCATCACATGCGTGCTGTCATTACCATAAACATGTACCCCTGTCGTGGACTCATAACAATGGTAGCCAGCCACCTGCATCTATGGGGAAGCAAAGCAGCCAGGGTTGTAAAACCGGCCCAGATGGCGTTCCCTTCAAATGTCACCGTGCCTGTGTCCAGTTACAGCAGTCTCCTGGTGTCTGTGTTTTAAACAAGGGGGTTAGCTCTGTGTGCCTCACTCTGGCATAGCGTATCATTTTTAACCATGGCACAGCATTGGGTATCATAGCATACTTTTAGCGTAGCGCCATGTCAGCACTCAACTGCAGTTGTCTGTGGGCCGGGGCGTGGCACGGGGGGGGGGCACAGTTCAAAAAGCCTGTGTGAATACAGGACAGGATGTGAATTAATAAACTTGAAAGGACAAACTATACTGTCAGTGAGGAACAGGGTGACAGTTTCCTAGAAGCAGGGGCTTTGCTTACATACATTTTGTGTCAATGAGAAATATGATGTATATTTATCTCTATCCATGCCTTACACACCCAGTGGCCAGTTTATTAGGTACATCCATCTAGTACCGGGTCAGACCTCCCTTTGCCTCTAGAACAGCCTGAAATCTTCAGGGCATGGAAACATTGCTCAATTGGTATCAAGGGATCTAACTTTGCCAGGAACACATTCCCCACACCATTACACCATTGCCACCAGCCTGTACCGTTGACAGCAGGCAGGATGGGGCCATGGACTCATGTGGTTACGCCAAATCCTGACTCTGTCATCAGCATGATGCAACAGGAACCGGGATTCGTCGAACCAGGCAACATTTTTCACTCATCAATAGTCCAGTGTTGGTGATCGCATGACAACTGGAGCTGCTTGTTTTAAGCTGATGGGAGTAGAACCCGGTGAGGTCGTCTGCTGCAATAGCCCATCTGTGACAAGGACCAATGAGTTGTGCATTCAAAGTCGCTGGTCACTCGTTTTTCCCATTCTAATGTTCATTCAAACAGTAACTGAATTCCTGGATGCCTGTCTGCCTGCTTTATATAGCAAGCCACGGCCTCCTGACTCATGAACGAGGTGGTGTACCTAATAAACTGAGTATACCGGTAAGTGATCCCTTTCATAGCATTTGGACGTATTCAGGAGTAATGATGCTACTGAAAGGTATTTCAGGAGAGTATTTAAGACAGGCAGTTAATCTGAATGTAAGATTTCCATTGGTAGATGTATCTTTGTTTTCAAAGATAAATGGGCCTTCATGGAATATGTGATGTATGTGTCATATGATGTCCATATAACTTATGTGAACATATGTTGACTCATTGACTGCAATGAATTTTACTTGTGGTATGTAAATATATCTGTACTGTTTTACACAACTCCATCACATGCATATAATTCGACTGTGAAGGCACATTTTGTGAGCCACGCTGTTATGACACACGTCAGTTTCAGACACTTAACATGTTAACTGGGCTGGATACAGTTCTAACCACATCCTTCCTCAATTAACTGCCACGCTGTGTGTTTATTGTCTCTCTTATAAAGGCCTACTTGTTCCTTTGTACTATAGAGACACTACTTATAGGGATATATAGATTACTATAGTATTATGCAGTGTCATATCATTACTGAAGGGGTTCCCTTGGAGAAAATATCTCAAAAAGCAAAGTTACTGCTATGATGTGTTCAAATGTGCCGTAGCAACCATATTTCATAAAAGCACAAAAATTATTCTCAGCAAAAACAAGCCCCCAGAACAACTCCAACACTTAGCAGATCATACCTTATTTTATTAAAACATATAAATACACATTTCAACAGGGGAAATAAACACTTAGTACAGGAGAGAAATATCTATATAAAAAGCCGGATTAGAGAGATGTAAATGAGGGTCCATGAGAAGTTCTTGTGTTACTCAAGTGCACTGCAAATTGCTTGGTGTTTGACTTGTTTTAGGATTTCCATCAGGCATTCTGCACATCTTGTATGGGTGAACATGACGTTCGAACATTTCACAACACCCAGTTTGTACAGATATCATGGGGGACCAAACGGTCTACTGTTGATCGAGATTCATGAGAGCCTTATAAAATATGTTGATGAATTCCAAAGCTGTGGTAGGAGAATGGAGACCGGGTCACATCACCACAGGAACCATAATCACCCAACACTACTGTGTCTGGGTGTGTTAGTTACCACAACAGTACTGAGGAGGAGGAGCCAGTAATCCACACAGCAGGAAACACTCATTATGGGACCAACCTCTACTCCCACCTTGTTAAAAACACAGAACTGGAAAATCACCAACCAAAACTCATGCAGTTGACAACAAACGTTCCCCTTAATAGAACACATGAGTTAATGAATGAGGTGGTGTTATGAACACCCCAAGAGGAACCACCGTTGAGTTTCTAATATCCATCTGAAAAGATCCATGGATTTAGAACCAGAACAGACTACATGGCAGCACAGTGGAACAGTGTCCCTTCTTTCGGGTGACATTGACAAGGGTCCACATTGGCCAGGTGGCATTTGTCCAACGTTACATGACTGTCCATGTTGTACATTATAAAATCATCCTCACAAGGTCACAGCATGACAAATGTGATTTTACATGTATTCAACCAGAGGGAAGAAAGAACATGTGAATATGACTGTGATTGTCTGAGTGAAGATGTGGCAGGCAGGCATAATATAAAAACATCATTTAGTGAGGGCATGAATGAATGTGACATTATTTCAGATAAAGTACCCTCTGTATACAACTGCAACCTGTTCAGACCTCTCTATTCCCTCTTTATTGTGATAATTATAATGAGAATGATTGTGAAAATGGCTACCTTTCCATCTGTCGTCATTGATAGATTTGCAAATGTTCTGACATGGGCTGTTGTATGAAGAGCTCACCTATAAGTAAGACTCTGGGTTATGAAGCATTGTTCATCAGTACACTGAATCTCATAATATGTAAACATTGCCTGAACAATCATTTAGTAAATATTTGCAACCCGTACTAAATTCATAATTCTATATTTGACAAGACACTCAATTCATCATCAGTCAATCAGCCACTATTCTAACGGAGGGAATTACACACGTTTTGAGCACTAGGAGAGATTCTGTAATCTGACCCATTCAAACCGACTGTTTCTGCAGGGAATACATTCGGCCTCTCCCATTTAACCAGAGGTAGGACCAGTTGATCTTCTGCTAGAGGTTGTGTAGTAAATCACTGAGTGGGCCTCTACTCCCCATAGAAACCTGAAGAGGTAGCCTACTGATGGCTCACACCCATCTATGTTAGTCAAAACATTTGCAAACCAGATTAAATTCAGTGTTGACAGCACAACTGAGATCTCAATCTCGTCCCCAGCCAGGTTACGGAGTTCAACGTTTTTGCACTTTGTTTCTGCTGAGCCTTTATTTACAATGGAGTTCAGAAGATGTTTCCATAATTGTCACTGAAAACCAGTTTACATTATCAGTCAAAAGAAAGTTGACTAGGCAAGTCAGTTAAGAACAAATTCTTATTTACAATGGCGGCCTACCCCGGCCAAACCCTAACCCGGACGACGCTGGGCCAATTGTGCGCCACCCTATGGGACTCCCAATCATGGCCGGTTCTGATACAGCCTGGAATCAAACCAGGGTCTGTAGTGACGCATCTAGAACTGAGATGCAGTGCCTTAGACCGCTGCGCCACTTGGGAGTCCTTTGACATCCATAGGTAGAAAATGTTCCCAAAAACAATGATAAAAATGCATCAGCCTTTAAACTGGCTTCAAATCTTCCTCAAATGATTGCATACTTTGCTGTATCTCAACACAAACTGAATTACAGTATTAACATTTCTTTACACGTCGTCTCCTTAAAACACCTCTGATGTGAAGGTCAGCTTTCAGACACTTTAAAACCAAAGCTTCGAGTCCACACATACTGAAGAGCCCACTTCTCAGACACAACAGCATGCAGCGGAGTCACTGAGTCAAGTTTCACTAAGCTACATAGTACTTACAAAATAGACATTTTAAAAAGAGATACATGGCTACATGAAACTTGACAAAATGGCTACAGTGTTTGTCCATGATCTGTACTATACAGACATCCATACCACAAACAATATTGAAAACATATTTTTTCTGGGCCATAAGATCAGCCGAGAACACAACACCATCATCATTTGTGTTGCAGTCCCATTTTGTTTTTGTCTGCTGGTTATTGTGAAATCTGGTCACATCACTGGAGCGTTATTGAACCCCAAGGGAGAGAAGAGTTTTGAAAAACAGCCAATGATCAAGCACTTTAGCAGATCACATGGCTCCTATCCTAAGTAAGTGCTCTGCTGGGTCCAGCGCTCGACTTGCATTGACGAAGAAAACGGCATTTCCCAGAGTCCTTTAGGGGGGGGGGGGGGGGGGGGTTTCAGAGACTCCACCCCCTTCGTTATTCCACTTCCTCATATTGTTATTAGTGGTTCTCCCCCGGTTCTTCCCAGGCGTTTGATGAGTTATGATGAAGAGAGAGAGGAAACAGACGTCCTCCAAAGAAGACATTGTTCATCGTCATTTTAGAAAAACAGAAAGAAAGGAAGGAAAACAACAGTAGCGTGTCTTTTCCCCTTGGCCAACAAGACCCTTTAATCCTGACACCAAACCCCCCTTGTAGATTCATTAGGCTGCACACAGCCCAGCCCCACCCTATCCTCCCCAGCCCCCTCCCTCCCACACCTGGGTAGAGTCTCATCTCTGGCCATGCAGGACCGATACAACAGGGGTCTGCTGGGCGCTGCCGGGCTGGGACACAGGGGGCCACATGGGGGTCTGGTGCATGTGGTGGTGGTGCTGGTAGTGGTGGTGGTGCATGTGGTGGCCTGTGGGCGAGGAGGGGGGCAGCCAGACGGGCTGGTGGTTGGGGGGTGATGAGGCCCAGAAGGATCCGAAGCCAGCTGTGGAGGAGGGGGGAGAGCAGGCCATGGACACCTGGGTGGGACCTCCGGAGCTCCCCGAGCAGTCTGACGCCCTCAGCTTGGAGAACATGGTGATGGTGTCAGGGAAGTTAGGCGGCGTGGCTGGGGTGTTCCTTGGAGTGCACATCTGGAAAACAGAAGACACGTGGGGTTTAAAATGAGTGACTTACATTGAGTTGAATGCAAACACTTCATTAACACATTCTGTCCCAATGATTCGGTCCCCAAGGGGTGCTTCCATTGCTGCTGCCTGCTGTGAACTGTATGTACCAATAGAAGGCATGATTGGTGAGTTCATAAAACAAATAGCCTTGACTAGTTAGTTACTGTTGTGGGAGGCAGTTCACTTGTAGACTTGGGCATTGTGTGCAGTACAACTGCTGAACATTTGTGAAGACAAGGTTTCTAAACCCTGCAGCCACCTACATCCTTTCACTGTGGTAAACATGGCAGCTTAACATGCTGTGCAGTTGCACAAAATGTCAGATGTCCCCACTGAGGCAATGAATGACTTTATAATTTGTAAGAGTGAGTGTGGTGCCTCAAGATAGAAACCCCCCCACCACCAACAGGGATCAGGTAGCAGGCTAGCAGCCATTACAGGACGGAGGACTTCTTAGCATTTTAGCAGGAGGGCAGGGCTGTTTTATTTCTAACACACAGCCATGGCCCTGCTGACATGAGGGTCACGCAAGCACCCGGAATGTGGATCTAACAGTATGAAAGAGGCATCTAAAGTTGAAAAGGTAAATTGATTAGGTCACCAAACCAGATTCGAGCCTGGGGCAGGCATGGTCATAGCTAGCTAAGATAGACATTTTGAAAGTGGAGGGAGCAGAGTGTAGTGCAGCATACAGTATAGTATTGAGTGTATCGTCAGGAAGTGAGGCACAGTCTTAGTGTTGATGTGAGGTGACAGGTCTGTCAGAGTGAGCAGCAGCTGCTCCAGTTAGGAGATGGACAAGCATGGTTTCAGTCTGTCTGGGTCTGTGATGGTTGACCACACTGAAACTGCCCCTCCTGCAGGACCCAAGATGGTGGTCCATACAGGGGGTTTCCTGTTTTTCTTGGGAGAGATGTGACTGAGTTTTGCTTTAAGCTGTGAATTATTCAACTTGTTTGTTATGGAAATCAATAGTAAAGGAGATATTCAAATATTACTTATCTAGTCAAGTGATCAAATTTAGCTATAAAGCAATGAAGTCGGCTGAGAAGCAATACAGCTGCTTAGACTGTCCAGATGCAGCTGTAAGGCTAACTATAAGGCTTGGTCCTAGTGAAGCAGTGAGTCGGTAGACAGAACAATGACAACCGTATGCTGGGCAGTGTTTAGCTACAGTGCTGTGCTGTGAGGGTGGGGCTAGGGCCCTGTCTAGCAGGTTCGGCTGAGAGGAAGGGCAGGTCTGGACTGGACCCCATCTGCCGCCCACCGTTACACAAAACACATACACACATTCACAAGGGAGTTTGAACACTACGTACTTTCAAGTTACAACTGTTGCGATATCATCCTTAATGTTTACAATAGTGGTACAGCTAAGTAGCGGTAACAGTAGTAGTGGTAGGGATAATAGTAGTGGTGGTAATAATAGTAGTAGTGGTAGGGATAATAGTCGTAGTGGTAGGGATAATAGTAGCGGTAGTAATAATAGTAGTGGCGATACTAGTAGTGGTAGTAATAATAGTAGTAGGGATAATAGTAGTAGTGGTAATAGTAGTGGTAGTGATAATAGTAGTAGTAGGGATAATAGTAGTGATGGTAATAGTAGTGGTAGTAGTAGTAGTAGTAGGGTTAATAGCAGTGGTAGTGATAATAGTAGTGGTAGTGATAGTAGTGGTGGTAGTGATAGTAGTGGTGGTGATAATAGTAGTGTAGTGGTGATAATAGTAGTGGTAGTGATAGTAGTGGTGGTGATAATAGTAGTAGTAGTGATAATAGTAGTGGTAGGGATAATAGTAGTAGTGGTGATAATAGAAGTAGTAGTAGTAGTAGGGATAATAGTAGTAGTAGTGATAATAGTAGTGGTAGGGATAATAGTAGTAGTAGGGATAATAGTAGTGGTAGGGATAATAGTAGTGGTAGGGATAATAGTAGTAGTGGCGATAATAGAAGTAGTAGTAGTAGTAGGGATAATAGTAGTGGTAGGGATAATAGTAGTGGTAGGGATAATAGTAGTAGTGGCGATAATAGAAGTAGTAGTAGTAGGGATAATAGTAGTGGTAGGGATAATAGTAGTGGTGTTAATAATAGAAGCGGTAGTAGTAGCAGTAGTAGGGATAATAGTACTGGTAGTGATAATAGTGGTAGTAGTAGTGATAATAGTAGTGGTAGGGATAATAGTAGTAGTGGCGATAATAGAAGTAGTAGTAGTAGGGATAATAGTAGTGGTAGGGATAATAGTAGTGGTGTTAATAATAGAAGCGGTAGTAGTAGCAGTAGTAGGGATAATAGTACTGGTAGTGATAATAGTGGTAGTAGTAGTGATAATAATAGTGGTGGTAATAGTAGAAGTAGTGATAATAGTAGTAGCGGTAGTAATAATAGTAGTGGTGGTGATAATAGTAGTGGTGGTAATAATAGTAGTAGTAGTGGTGATAATAGTAGTAGTGATAATAGTAGTGGTGGTAATAATAGTAGTGTAGTGGTGATAATAGTAGTGGTAGGGATAATAGTAGTGGTAGGGATAATAGTAGTGGTAGGGATAATAGTAGTGGTGATAATAGTACTGGTAGTAGTAGTAGTAGTAGTAGTAGTAGTAGTGATAATAGTAGTAGTGATAATAGTAGTGATAGTGATAATAGTAGTGATAGTAATAATAGTAGTAGTAGGGATAATGGTAGTGGTAGTGATAATAGTAGTGGTAGTGATAATAGTAGTAGTAGGGATAATAGTAGTGATGGTAATAGTAGTGGTAGTAGTAGGGTTAATAGCAGTGGTAGTGATAATAGTAGTGGTAGTGATAGTAGTGGTGGTAGTGATAGTAGATGGTAATGGCAGTAGTAGTAGTAATAGTAGTTGGGATAATAGTAGTGGTAGTGATAATAGTAGTGGTGGTAATAGTAGTGGTAGTGATAATAGTTGTGGTGATAATAGTAGTCGTAGTAGTGGTGATAATAGTAATGGTGGTGGTAATAGTAGCGGTGGTGATAATAGTAGTAGTAGGGATAATAGTAGTAGTGGTACTGATACTAGTAGTAGTGTTAATAGTAGTGGTGGTGATAATAGTAGTAGTAGGGATAATAGTAATGGTGGTGGTAGGGATAATAGTAGTAGTGGTAATAGTAGTGGTGGTAATAGTAGTGGTGATAATAGTAGTAGTGGTAATAGTAGTAGTGGTAGTGATAATAGTAGTAGTAGGGATAATAGTAGTGATGGTAATAGTAGTAGTGGTAATAGTAGTGGTAGTGATAATAGTAGTAGTAGGGATAATAGTAGTGATGGTAATAGTAGGGTTAATAGCAGTGGTAGTGATAATAGTAGTGGTAGTGGTAATAGTAGTGGTGATAATAGTAGTAGTAGTGATAATAGTAGTGGTGGTAATAGTAGTAGGGATAAGAGTGGTGATGGTAATAGTAGTGCTAGTGATAATAGTAATAGTTGTAGTAGTAGGGATAATAGTAGTGGTGATAATAGTAGTAGTAGTGGTGATAATAGTAGTGGTGATAATAGTAGTAGTAGTGGTGATAATAGTAGTAGTAGTAGTAGTGATAATAGTAGTGGTGGTAATAGTAGTAGGGGTAAGAATGGTGATGGTAATAGTAGTGGTAGTGATAATAGTAGTAGTAGTAGTAGTAGTAGTAGTAGGGATAATAGTAGTGGTGATAATAGTAGTAGTAGTGGTGATAATAGTAGTAGTAGTAGTAGTGATAATAGTAGTGGTGGTAATAGTAGTAGGGATAAGAGTGGTGATGGTAATAGTAGTGGTAGTGATAATAGTAGTAGTAGGGATAATAGTAGTGGTGATAATAGTACTAGTAGTGGTGATAATAGTAGTGGTGATAATAGTAGTAGTAGTAATAATAGGGATAATAGTAGTGATGGTAATAGTAGTAGTGGTAATAGTAGTGGTAGT
Organism: Salvelinus namaycush; assembly: GCF_016432855.1. Lineage (NCBI taxonomy): Eukaryota > Metazoa > Chordata > Actinopteri > Salmoniformes > Salmonidae > Salvelinus > Salvelinus namaycush. The sequence continues at coordinate 12,593,050 of NC_052347.1, read as the reverse complement.
GATAATAGTAGTAGTAGGGATAATAGTAGTGATGGTAATAGTAGTAGTAGGGATAATAGTAGTGATGGTAATAGTAGGGTTAATAGCAGTGGTAGTGATAATAGTAGTGATGGTAATAGTAGTAGTAGGGATAATAGTAGTGATGGTAATAGTAGGGTTAATAGCAGTGGTAGTGATAATAGTAGTGATGGTAACAGTAGGGTTAATAGCAGTGGTAGGGATAATAGTAGTAGTGGTAATAGTAGTGGTGGTAATAGTAGTGGTGATAATAGTAGTAGTAGTGATAATAGTAGTGGTGGTAATAGTAGTAGGGATAAGAGTGGTGATGGTAATAGTAGTGGTAGTGATAATAGTAATAGTTGTAGTAGTAGTAGTAGTAGTAGGGATAATAGTAGTGGTGATAATAGTAGTAGTAGTAGTAGTGATAATAGTAGTAGGGATAAGAGTGGTGATGGTAATAGTAGTGGTAGTGATAATAGTAGTAGTAGTAGGGATAAAAGTAGTGGTGATAATATTAGTAGTAGTAGGGATAATAGTAGTGGTGATAATAGTAGTGGTGATAATAGTAGTAGTAGTAGTAGTAGTGATAATAGTAGTGGTGGTAATAGTAGTAGGGATAAGAGTGGTGATGGTAATAGTAGTGGTGGTGATAATAGTAGTAGTAGGGATAATAGTAGTGGTGATAATAGTACTAGTAGTGGTGATAATAGTAGTAGTAGTAGTAGTAGTAGTAATAATAGTAGTGGTGGTAATAGTTGTGGTAGCAGGAAGATCCTAGTAAAGGAGTAAATCATTATATTTGGCCAGGCTATGGGCTCAAACCAGAACTTCTCCAACAGTATTTATGGTCTTGTTTTGTCATCAGAAGGCGCAGGGTAGAGCTTGTACCCACAGCAACACAAACAGTCACATCCCTAATGGGCTCACACACCAGAGGGGAAACAGGTGAGATGACAAATGCCATGTGCTACCACTACCACCACCACCACCACTACTACGACTACCACCACCACCATCACTACTACCACCACCACCACTACCACCACCACTACGACTACCACCACCACTACGACTACCACCACTACCACCACTACTACCACCACCACCACTACCACTACTACCACCACCACCACGACTCCCACCACCACCACCACAACGACTCCCACCACCACCACCACCACTACGACCACCACCACCACTACGACTACCACCACCACTACGACTACCACTACGACTACCACCACCACCACCACCACTACGACTACCACCACCACCACTACCACTACGACTACCACCACCACCACCACTACGACTCCCACCACCACCACCACTACGACTCCCACCACCACCACCACCACGACTCCCACCACCACCACCACCACCACTACCACCACCACTACGACTACCACCACCACTACCACAACGACAGTTGAAGAACAATGTAATTCAACTGGTTGTGGCTTCTATTCATCCGATTGAGTACATATTAAATTGATATAGGAATGTCATCCTCTCTAGGACTTACTTATTATGTCTTGTTTTCTCAGGTAAAGTACTAGGCCTAATTAAATAAATAAAAACCCAGCCCCATGTTTACAACAAGCAATGCAACCCTGGATGTCAATTGGTTGTGGAAATGTGACCCTTCTGTGTTAGGTTTAAGGCTATAAGAGTCCCTTACATATACACATCTTTGTTCTCCATGTATAGTCAATAGTGTTTGATCGAGGGCAGTGTTGTGTACATTATTGTTGCTACACGGAGCTCTTTCTTCCCACACCCACCGTTTCCCCTGTGGCTCCCCCAGGCCCCAAGGAGAGTGCAGGGCAGCCTAAAGAGAGAGGGGGGGAAGGACTAACACCGGCAATACATGGAGATGGCTTGCAGCTGCTGATGACTGCCCCTCCACACTCTCTCTTTCTCTCTATCCTTTAACAGCCCTTCCTCCTCCTCTGTAGCAGATAGCTCTCTTACATCACTCCTCCTCCGAGCATGCACATGCCCGCCTCGTGCGCACGCACACACACACACACACACACACAATGATGTAATGGCTGCACCGAAAATAATAACAAACCCTGGCCCCCGCCACTCACACACTTCCTCTCTCTCAAGCGCGAACATGCCCCTCCCACCCAAGAGGAAGGGAAAAAAGAGAGAAAACCAAAACAGTGTTGCAGCAGCAGAGCAGCAGCAGACAGATGATAAGGGGATGGCTGGGTTCAGTGTGCACATCAACACTGCATGCTCACAGCACAGCCTCCATGTGGTAAACATTACATTACATTTCCAGCTCGCCGCTCCAGGGATTTTACTGGTCAGTTGAAGGAGAAATGGTTTCATGCACGGACCACATGATCACTATAGCCGTTAGGGAATAGCATTGCGTAAATTGGCTTGGGCCAAGGACAGGGGCCAGCCTTGTGCCATTGCTTTCATCGCGGTTAAATTAGCTATTTAGACCCAGCTACTTCGCTGTGCCTGACATACGGAGTTGGCATAACAATGCATATTTTCATGCAATACATGTTGAAGGAAAAGGTTTCAAAATATTGTGTAAGGTTTAAGAATTCATGATATGAAAGGTGTGTTGCACTAAAGAGCATGGTGCCGGTCCATGTGGCAGTATATCTTAAGTAAGTTTACCCTAAAAGGCTTGGCCAGTGTTGAAAACCAATGAGCAGCGTGGAGTAGTACAGCAGGATGTAGACTTTACTACTCAGGAGCGATAACTCCAGTGATGTCACTCTGCCAGACACAGCTGTACTACTATGCCCATGGCTTTAGTCCTGTCCTGTTGGTGAATCTGTCCCTCTGTCTGTCTGATTGAAGAGGAGGAGCAGACTGGCCTGGTCACTGACGCTGCAGCCATGCCGTAAATTAGCTCCCTGAACACACTGACAGAATGTAATACATGCCTTAAGCCCTTTTATCTTTTTTAAGGGTAACAAAATGCACTTACCATCTGGTGGTGGTGACTAGGGATGTTGGCCTCCTGGAAAAAGGAGCTTAAGGCTGTCTGTGGAGGGAGAGAGAGAGACAGAACGAGGGGAAGAGAGGAAGTTGTGTGTGAGAACATTGTGAGCACTTGAACTGCCATTTGCAGGAAGATGGGCATTTGACCTTTGACTTTTCTGAATATTCGGGGAAAAAACTACTTTTAGAACACAAGGCCCACACTGGTAAAAATGTGTGCAGTTATCTATGCCAACAGTGCGCAACAAAGCGTAATTTATCATAACCAGTAAAGATAACGAATCCTAATTGCTAAATTGCCTCATATATACACTGAGTGTACAAAAACATTAAGAACACTTTTCTAATATTGAGTTGCGAACAACCCCCCCCCCCCCCCCCCCCCACCCCCTTTGCCCTCAGAACAGCCTCAATTCGTCGGGGCATGGACTCTACAAGGTGTCGAAAGCGTTGTTGTTATTGACTCCAATGCTTCCCACAGTTGTGTCAAGTTGGCTGGATGTCCTTTGGGTGGTAGACCATTCTTGATACACAGAAAACTGTTGAACATGTAAAAACCCACCAGCGTTGCAGTTCTTGACACAAACCGTCTCAATTGTCTCCGGGCTTAAAAAAAAACTTCTTTAACATGTCTCCTCCCCTTCATCTACACTGATTGAAGTGAATTTAACAGGTGATATCAATTAGGGATCATAGCGTTCACCTGGATTCATCTGGTCAGAGCAGGTGTTCATAATGTTTTGTACACTCAGTGTATATTCAATCAATTAAAAAACAAGTGCCATTTAAGATACATTTACCGAAACTGTAATATCAACTGGTTATATTATATATTTGAACTCAATCTTCAAAAAGATAGTAACCAAAGCAGTGTGGCACTTTCTTGTAGAAGCCTATGGCTGTGCAATGGCATAGCCTTGTTTTGTTAATTTAGCAATAATTATTTCCCGAGCCCTTATCACAGTCAAGACATCTATTTTATAGTAGCAGTTAAGAGCGTTGGGCCAGTAACCGAAAGGTGGCTGGTTCGAATCCCGAGCTGACTTGGTGAGAAAAAAAAAATCTGTCGATGTGCCCTTGAGCAAGACACTTAACCCTAATTGCTCTGGATAAGAGCATCTGCTAAATGACTCAAATGTAAAAATGTAACATAACAGAATCAAATAGAACCGAATAGTGCGAAGTGATGCACATCTGATCATTTGAAAAGAGTTACAAACCAAAATAAGTATTTATTTTTTCCGGATATACACAGTTGTCTAGTTTATTCTGCCTGTTCTTTGGAATTTTCTAAATGGAATAACAATTCCACTTTGAACACGGGGATGAATGATGACCATGACATCTGTTTGGTGAGTAGGCCTAGGCTTAATGATTCTGATGAAAATACGCTCGGTCTTTATCAAACTAATGTTATAGCATATTTCAGAGTAGAACCAGTCTATGTTTACGGGGGTTATATATAGCCAAGGCTACCCAATTCTAAAATGGCACTAGCAGTTCGCAAAGTGGGGTCGTCACTAGTACCACAGCCACAAGGTCAAGCTCCCGAGTGGCGCAGCGGTTTAAGGCACTGCATCTCAGTGCTAGAGGCGTCACTACAGACCCTGGTTCGATTCCAGGCTGTATCACAACCGGCCGTGATTTGGAGTCCCATAGGGCAGTGCACAATTGGCCCAACGTCGTCCGGGTTAGGCCGCCATTGTAAATAAGAATTTGTTCTTAACTGACTTGCCTAGTCAACTTTCTTTTGACTGATAATGTAAACTGGTTTTCAGTGACAATTATGGAAACATCTTCTGAACTCCATTGTAAATAAAGGCTCAGCAGAAACAAAGTGCAAAAACGTTGAACTCCGTAACCTGGCTGGGGACGAGATTGAGATCTCAGTTGTGCTGTCAACACTGAATTTAATCTGGTTTGCAAATGTTTTGACTAACATAGATGGGTGTGAGCCATCAGTAGGCTACCTCTTCAGGTTTCTATGGGGAGTAGAGGCCCACTCAGTGATTTACTACACAACCTCTAGCAGAAGATCAACTGGTCCTACCTCTGGTTAAATGGGAGAGGCCGAATTGTTATTAACTGACTTGCCTAGTTAAATAAAGATTAAATACAAGGTTAAATACAAATAAACCCTGCTTGTTTCTACAATGTCTCTTCTTAACATCAGATTTTAAACCTGACCCTTAACCCTTACCTGAACCACACTGCTAACCTTATGCCTAACCTGAAGACCAAAAAGCACATTTTTTGTTTTCATGAATTGTTCCGTATAGCCAATTTTGACTTTGCGGTAACTAGTGACAACCGCAAAGTATCATATTAAAGCGGTAAATTACGCAATTATTCCAAAATTGCAGGACATTGTTGGAACACATATTTCCCGACTTCAGTCAACCAGTCCATTTTGAATTTGTGATAAACTGACGTCATTTGGCAAGGAATGTAGCTTGTGTATCCCATCAGTTAGATCCGTTTTTATAGGCATTTATTTCTGTAGGCCTAACGGGAGCTTGTGTGTGCACTCAACACGCGTGTGTAGAGGGAGCGGTCAGAACACAACCGAGTGAGTGAGACAAGGAGGGTAAAGGGAATTTAGGGAGCAGAACTGTGTGATGCTTGGCTTGGTTTCTTTTTTGTGTTACGCAAATGCACATGTACAAATTGAACATTAGAGTCAAAGCAAATGAACATTGTCTTCAATAAAAAAAACTGGGCCAAATAGTTTTACAGTATAAAAAAATTATAATCTCTGGTTAAAGATTGAGTTTTGACGTCCGTTCAAGTACTCATGCCCATCCTTAGTTTGCGGACCACAAAACAGTAGTAACAGATTTCACCTTCCTATCCGCTCACTCTGGAGAGCCTGAACCCCATCCCCCTCTGCTAGCATCGGCCTATGGGTCAGTTGGTACGAGTAGATCACATGACTCTGGGGTTTAAACTATTATCCTCCGTTGTCTAAAACAGGGTTTGTAAACCACGCGGAGAGAGAGGCAGTGGCAGACAGGCTAATGGCTCAGTGAGAATGTACACACTTGTTTAAAATGATAATTAGCATGGAAAAGAAGATGGCTAGTAGCCTAGTACTGTTCCTTTACTTAAAAATAGTGTTACAACTCAGTGATATGTAAACAGTTTAGGCGATATAAACTACCGTGAATAGGGTATGTGCTATATTCTCAGGGACAATTCACATAGGCACAACAAAACCTTGTTTGTGACGGCCTTCCTCTGACGGGCTATGAGGAAACACAATGTAAACAAGTAGTCCTACTTTCAGTTGCTGCCCTTGAACACAAACAAGGAAGTCCATAGGCAACTTCTATTGTTTCACTCTGTTGTGAATACAAAGACCAGCCTGGTAAGGACACCATGGTCCGGAAATAAAAATACACTGATACCAAAACATATCCTTAGAAGTTTATCAGATTTTATTGCAAGATACCAGTTTTATGATTCATGTAGTCTGACTGGCCCATGATTCATGTTCTTTTTAAGAGGTGGAAAATTGACAAATGCTGTGTCATTCCTTTGTATACAAATCGCCTCAAATATGAACGTGTCTTAGTGACTGGATTAAAATAATTGCATGCAGCCTACTACTAAAATGACAGCATGTCTAGCTAAACCTTAGTCCTTAGTGCCTTGCCTAGCCTCCATTTCCCTTCACTAGAATCTCTCTTTGCGAACACTTCAATGGATGTGTGGTTTCCCCTCACGACTGAAGACGGCCCCCTCCCCCACAAACCATGCTCTGTGGTTGTTTGACAACAGCAGCAGTAGTGCAGGAATGTCTGCTGCTCAACGTGACACACATAACATGAATGTGCTGCACTGCCATTGTCTACCAGGCTGCTGGGATCACACTGTTCTTTGTCTATTTATGTTTTTTAATGTTAAGTGTGTTTCTGTGTACATCCAAGACCATCAACAACGGTTCCGTTTCACACACAAATAATGTAGGTTACAAACACACAGTGCAACACCATATCTAAGAGCATCGGCATAAAGGTTTCAGTACTACTCATGGGCTTTAAGTGAGAGCATCCATTACCTTACGGGGCAGAGAACCTAGCAACGGAACAGAGAACCTAGCAACGGAGCAGAGAACCTAGCAACGGAGCAGAGAACCTAGCAACGGAGCAGAGAACCTAGCAACGGAACAGAGAACCTAGCAATGGAACAGAACCTAGCAATGGAGCAGAGAACCTAGCAACGGAGCAGAGAACCTAGCAACGGAGCAGACAACCTAGCAATGGAGCAGAGAACCTAGCAACGGAACAGAGAACCTAGCAATGGAGCAGAGAACCTAGCAACGGAACAGAGAACCTAGCAACAGAGCAGAGAACCTAGCAACAGAGCAGAGAACCTAGCAACGGAACAGAGAACCTAGCAATGGAGCAGAGAACCTAGCAATGGAGCAGAGAACCTAGCAATGGAGCAGAGAACCTAGCAATGGAGCAGAGAACCTAGCAATGGAGCAGAGAACCTAGCAATGGAGCAGAGAAGAGTCATGACAGTGTTTTTTATGTAACCTGACTGACAGAACACTGCAATGAAGCCCAGCACTAGGCCTATATAAAAGCAGAAGAATTGAACAGGCGTCTAAATGAGGGCACAGCAAACAATAACATATTTTAAAAAGCAGCCTGAAATAGAAATAGGATAAATAAATATAGGTGAACACAAAAAGAATACTTAGGGTGATACGGAAGAGTGCAGAAGAAAGAAGTGCATTAATAATGGTGTAGTAACAGGGATAATGAGGCTGAGTGGGGGCTGTGCCCTGAGGGAGTGACAGAGTACGGAACATGCCCATGGACACGACGACACAGCCTGCTCTGCAGCCAGGAGCCAGGAGCAGACACGACGACACAGCCTGCTCTGCAGCCAGGAGCCATGAGCAGACACGACGACACAGCCTGCTCTGCAGCCAGGAGCCATGAGCAGACACGACGACACAGCCTGCCCTGCAGCCAGGAGCCATGAGCAGACACGTCGACACAGCCTGCTCTGCAGCCAGGAGCCAGGAGCAGACACGACGACACAGCCTGCTCTGCAGCCAGGAGCCATGAGCAGACACGACGACACAGCCTGCCCTGCAGCCAGGAGCCATGAGCAGACACGTCGACACAGCCTGCTCTGCAGCCAGGAGCCATGAGCAGACACGACGACACAGCCTGCCCTGCAGCCAGGAGCCATGAGCAGACATGACAACACAAAGACATTCAATTAACTAATAAAGGCTAACATTTTGAGATTGTATTATACATAAATATTTTATATAGAGAGACTCTAAATATACGCACAATATATACACAGAGAGCACAAAACATTAGGAACACCTTCCTAACATTGAGTTGGTTGGATGTCCTTTGGGTGGTGGACCATTCCTGATACACACAGGAAACTGTTGAGGATGAAAAACCCAGCAGCATAGCAGTTCGTGACACATTCAAACCGGTGCGCCTGGCACCTACTACCATACCCCATTCAAAGGCACTTAAATATTTTGTCTTGCTACATGATTCCATATGTGTTAATTCATAATTTTGATGTCTTCCCTATTATTCTACAATGTAGAAAATAGTAAAAATTAAGAAAAACCCTTGAATGAGTAGGTGTGTCCAAACTTTTGACTGGTACTGTATATGTGTGCCATTCACCCTCTGAATGGCACACATGCACAATGTCTCAATTGTCTCAAGGCTTAAAAATCCTTCTTTAACCTGTCTCCTACACTTCATCTACACTGATTGAAGTGGATTTAACAAGTAACATTAATAAGGGATCATAGCTTTCACCTGGTCAGTCTGTCATGGAAAGAGCAGGTGTTCCTAATGTTTTGACCCTCCACTCCTTAGCCAACAGCACCTGGGGGAGCTCAGCCCAGCCATAAGCAACTAGCCCTTTGACCTTGAGCCGGACAAGTTGCCCAGAGGAGGCTAAGTTGTCTCTGCAATGCATCTGCTCCAATCAAGCTACAGGCTGACTCTGCTCTCAGAAGCTTGGGAGGAGCTGAGCAGCCTCCTCAGCCCCTTCAAACTACCTGGCCCAGCCACTTCTGCTCACGCGTAAGCACTAACAAAAGCGTGGCCATTAGACAGAGCGGAGGTGTGTTTGGGAAACCATCTGGAAGCAGAGGCCTGAAGCCTCAGATCTTCTCAGCATCTCTCTGTTGTCCATACCTAGGGCCCTGTTGAATATTTCAAACCAGTGGCCAGCTGAGCTCTTCAAACAGGAGCGGATATAGCCTACAAGGCTTTGCATACTTTTCATTATACATTACTCTAGGGTGTGCTTCAACATGAACTGGATTTTTCTTTCATATCATGTAGTGAATTATTTATTCACTAAAAAGGTATGTTACTATTACGCTCATTCAAATTACAATTGCACCTTGCTGCTCTGGCTGAAACCATGATTGAAAAGGGTCACGCTGTGTGTCAGCTGAGAAGAAACGCCTGTTCATACAGTGTGCATCTCTGAGCCAGGACTAGGAGTATTGGATATAAACAACTGGAAGGATAAGGCACCATAATCTGCCTAAAGATAGATATCCCCTATGAATACTTCTGGACAAGAGTACGGTCAATCCAGGAGGTCCGCTGTGTACCCTTTCACTAACCTTGTACAACAAGCAATCATAAACACAATGTTCTTTAAATGTGTGTTTGTGAGTGTGTTTATTGGTGCACTACTCGTATGCAGCCAAATATGGAAAGTAATAACTAGTAGAAGCTTGTTTCAAAATTGGAAGTGTGTATTGACTGGTCATAAGTCATACCAGTTGGGACTGAGGTATGAATTGCTTTGTGTGCTAGCTATGTAACATACATGCTATTACACTAAATAGCCTACACATTTTCAGAGCAGCAGCAATATTCAAAAAACAAAGGCAACGTTTGAGACACCTTTTACTTACTACAACAATGGGGTCTGGACAGGAAGAGTCTCTGCGTGTTTGGTGGTGTCAAGTCAAGAATGTAAACAAAGTTAACCTTATGGATTCAAAAACCTCAACCAGGTATTTTCTTTCTGGACACTCCTATTCAGACATAATTGATGGAACGCGCTTTAACGTTACATTATCTAGCTAATTCGCTCTCTGGATAGCTAGTTAGTTAGTTACCAAAAGCCGGTTGCACTATTACTGTATCTAGCTAAATTAGACGTTCGAGATTATGTTCATATGGCATTGAAAGAAATCAGATCACACTACTATCAACTGCAACCATGGCTAGTTAGATAATGCAGATTTATGCAGATTTATATTGAATAGGGTCAAAATGAAAAACCTAACATAAAATAACCAACGTAACCAATACAGATATCAAAACAATAACGTTAGCAGCATCAATTTCCCATCTAGTTAACGTTAACTGGTGTGAACAGTCAAAGCAGAAATTCGATTGCAAACACCGCATTTCCTAATGTTAGACCAGGTCTTCCGGATTATCCATCGTAAAAGCATGGCCGTATGACTGGGTTTACTTAGATTGTTGTAAAAAAAAATCGCCATTCTCTAATTTCGGAGAACTTCTCATTATTTGCCTTTGTTAGCTAGCTAAAGTGGCTAGTTAGCTGCATCGCTATGAAACCAACATATAAACACACACATCGCATACCTCGAATTGCCAGTGAGCCGCTTGAAGAAGCTGCTTCGCTTGATCAGCAGCACAACCAGCAGTCAAAACAAACTGGTTTATCATCACTTGATGCCTGAGTTCGTCCATATTCACCGACATAACCGCTTTTCACCCCCACCTCAGTTATTTTATCGTTGAAACCTGGGAAAACAAAGCCTCGTTTTTTTCTTCTTCAAAATTTCGAAATCAATCGCTCAAACCTGACCCTCCTTACCACGCTCTACCCTCGCCTTCCAGTAACAACAAATATGTCCATGTCATCACCAACAACAAAGCCAAGCACAACAGCTGATTGGATAAACAAGTCAGCAAGATTGTACGGGCTGGTACACCATTGGCTATCACGCGAGCCAGCAAATCGTTGGAGTAAGGTAATTGCAGGGTACATATATTCATGGGTTGGATACCAGAGGATGAGTAAATCACACCTATTGGCTTATTTCTATAAGAAGGTATATGAGGGTCGTTCAATAATTGGTCAATTTAGAGATAACGCATTGAAAAGGTCCAGGTTTGGTATTTCTATTGTAAATATTTACAGCAACGTTATGATGGTTGTCTTTGTTCCAGACCAAACAGTCAGAGACATATTGTACTGGTTACAATATATGCACGTTTCAAATTCTGTACATTTGATCAGAATAACAGTAGTCGATAATATAACAGCTAATGGACGGTGAGCAAAGCCTACAGTTCGTACTTTTTTTCCCAAACAGAAAATACATCGATAATAATAAATGTGCTGTGGTGTCGGCGAGTCTCTGAATAGCTGATACTATGTTATGAGACAGCATATACAGAAGAAAAGTGTATTCATTTCTGGCTGCATTGGTGATCAAACACGTTCCGTGTGTTATTCTCTGTGATTATCTCTGAGTACTATCCACTAGGCAGTGGGACGTCAAGCTCCCTCCCTGCAAGACTGAATAATTCAGCTGAGGTGTAGGTATACAGTATATTAAAGGTGAAAGCGTGACAGAGAAGACTATCTATTATGTATTGTAGGTGGGTGTTACCTGGGTAATGTGAATTTGATGGTGTATATTAATAATGGATTGGAGACTACACACACAACTCTTCAAACAGTCAAGTATGACAATATGTTAATTTATTGTGTTCAAAATCTATAATCTGAAATCGGTTGTAAATAGGGGTCCCCAAAGGTTCCCAGAGGATCTCAAATCCCACCTTTCCTCTATTCTTTCTGACTTTTTTTCTGCATAGCAACATAGTACTCCATCATTTACTTTAATCAGTTGTCTGTGTATTTTAAATAGGCTCACAAATTACATGCATTTTGGCCCATTTATTTTGAGACTGATGAGTAAATTCACTTGACTAATTATTGGAGATGTTTTCATTCCAAATAATAACATTTGGAATGAGGCTTTGGAAACATGTTCTTTCACATGGAAAGATAGCTCTGGGAATAGTGACCTCATGTTCCAGAATGGTCTAATGAACTATTCAAGGAAAGAATTTATGAGATTTTTGTTGGTCAGTTATGAGCATCTGTTGTGTTTATCGTGATGACTTTCAACAAATGACTGTTCATTCTGCACCACACTGAGAGGGGGTTATTTTAATAGGCAATTTGCTTCAGCAAATAAATCATTACACTAGAAGGTCATGGGACTTTTTTTGTTAAAACTTGAAACAAACATACAGAAGATAAGGACATAAGGACAATTCTGCCATTTTGACGTTACACAACCAGAAAATGAAAGTCACTCTGTTGTTTAATTTTCAATGAAACAATGTCATACACTGTGACCATCAAGCCTTCAAGGTTACCCATGTTTTGTCTTTTTTGGGATAATAATTTGAACAAAAAACAACACATTTCCTCTCAAAATGGGCAGCATATAACATTTATCCACACAAAATAGCTCAATACTTGACGCTTTGCTTTAAATGGTCAGACCAAATGATCTGAAGCTCATGTGAGAGGTCAGTCAGTTCAAAATACTGAAAAGTAGGCTACTACTGAATGGCCACCTTATCTGACCTTATGCTGTGTTATTTTGTCCCCTTAAAGCTTATCTGGACAAATGCCCTTGCTTTAATGGGTGATATATATGCTGTATAACTGTATTACTCACACTGCAGGGAGACATAACCTAACTTGTTATTGTCTCATGCAGATCACCATCTGCTTTCAGATACCAGGACCCTAGGCTCTCCCAAAACACAAGAGTAAAGGTAGTGGAGCCATACTTTCATTGGTCAATTATTAACATGATCTTGACAGAGTGGACTTTGTTTTCAGAGATACTCAGGATGTCTTGCTTGTTTTCTTGCTCACGTGTTGACCTCCATCTTGGTTCCCCCCCACCAACCTGAGTCTGTGACTCACGAGTCAGTCACCATCTTCCTTTTGGGTCTCTGTCAGAGCTATGAATGCTGGTTCAGTGTGTAAGTAGCACACAGCCAAGGTTTCCTGGAAAAGCCCCTTCACTATAGCTTTGGGCCCCACTGGAAACACTGAATAAACTCTGTGTATAACAGGCAGGGGTTTTGATTAATATATATACAGTACCAGTCAAAAGTTTGGACACACCTACTCATTCAAGGGTTTTTCTTTATTTTTTACTATTTTCTACATTGTAGAATAATAGGGAAGACATCAAAATTATGAAATAACACATATGGATTCATGTAGTAACCCAAACATATATTTTATATTCTTCAAAGTAGCCACTGTTTGCCTTGATGACAGCTTTGCACACTCTTGACATTATGTGTAACCTTTATTTAACTAGTCAAGTCAGTTAAGAACAAATTCTTATTTACAATGACGGCCTACCCCGGACAACGCTGGGCCAATTGTGCGCCGCCTTATGGGACTCCCAATCATGGCCAGATGTGATGCAGCCTGTATTTGGCACACTAGTTAATTTAAATGCATTCCAGGTGACTACCTCATGAAGCTGGTTGAAAATGCCAAGAGTGTGCAAAGCTGTCATCAAGGCAAAGCGTGGCTACTTTGAAGAATCTCAAATATAAAATATATTTTGATTTGTTTAACACTTTTTTGGTTACTACATGATTCCATATGTGTTATTTCATAGTTTTGATGTCTTCACTATTATTCTACAATGTAGAAAATAGTAAAAATAAAGAAAAACCCTTGAATGAGTAGTTGTGTCCAAACTTTTGTCTGGTAGATTATGTCAATCTACTATAGTAGATTGACTTCGGAAAGTATTCAGTCCCCTTGACTTTTTCCACATTGTGTTATGTTATGGCCTTATTCTAAAATTGATTAAATAGTTTTATTCCCTCATCAATCTACACACAATACCCCAAAACGATAAAGAAAAAACAGGTTTTCAGAAATGTTTGCCAATTTATTAAAAAAATTTAAAACTGAAATATCACATTTACATAAGTATTCTACCCGTTACTCAGTACTTTGTTGAAGCACCTTTGGCAACGATTACAGCATTGAGTCTTCTTGGGTAAAACACTACAAGCTTGGCACATCTGTATTTGGGGAGTTTCTCCCATTCTTCTCTGAAGATCCTGTCAAGCTCTGTCAGGTTGGATGGGGAGCATTGGTGCACAGCTATTTTCAGGTCTCTCCAGAGATGTTCGATTGGGTTCAAGTCCGGGCTTTGGCTGGGCCACTCAAGGACATTCAGAGATTTGTCCTGAAGCCCCTCCTGCGTTGTCTTGGCTGTGTGCTTAGGGTCGTTGTCCTGTTGGAAGGTGAACCTTCACCCCAGTCTGTGGTCCTGAGCGCTCTGGAGTAGGTTTTCATCAAGGATCTCTCTGTACTTTGCTCCGTTCATCTTTGCCTCGATCCTGACTAGTCTCCCAGTCCCTGTCGCTGAAAAACAACCCCACAGCATGATGCTGACACCCCCATGCTTCATCGTAGGAATGGTGCCAGGTTTCCTCCAGACATGGCGCTTGACATTCAGGCCAAAGAGTTCAATCTTGGTTTCATCAGACCAGATAATCTTGTTTCTCATTGTCTGAGAGTCTTTAGGTGCCTTTTGGCAAACTCCAAGCGGGCTGACATGTGTCTTTTACTGAGGAGTGGATTCCGTCTGGCCACTCTACCATAAAGGCCTGATTGGTGGAGTGCTGCAAAGATGCTTGTCCTTCTAGAAGGTTCTCCCATCTGCACAAAGGAACAATAGAGTGCTGTCAGAGTGAGCTTTGGGTTCTTGTTCACCTCCCTGACCAAGGCCCTTCTCCCCCGATTGTTCAGTCTGGCCGGGTGGCCAGCTCTAGGAAGAGTCTTGGTGGTTCCAAACTTCTTCCATTTAAGAATGATGGAGGCCAATGTGTTCTTGGGGACCTTCAATGCTGCAGACATTTTTTGGTACCCTTCCCCAGATATGTACCTCGACACAATCCTGTCTCGGAGCTCTACGGACAATTCCTTCGACCTCATGTCTTGGTTTTTGCTCTGACATGCACTGTCAACTGTGGGACCTTGTATAGACAGGCGTGTGTCATTCCAAATCATGTCCAATCAATTGAATTTACCAAAGGTGGACTCTAATCAAGTTGTAGAAACATCTCAAGGATGATCAATGGAATCAGAATGCACCTGAGCTCAATTTCGATTCTCATAGCAAAAGGTCTGAATACTTATGTAAATAAGGTATTTCTGTTTATTTTTTTAGATTTAATACATTTGCAAACATTTCTAAAAACCTGTTTTCATTTTGTCATTATGGGGTATTGTGTGTAGATTGCTGATGCTTATTTTTTTTAAAAATCCATTTTAGAAAACGGCTGTAACAAAAAAAAATTGGGGAAAAGTCAAGGGTTCTGAATACTTTCCGAGGGCACTGTATTTGATGTATATGTATATTTTTTATTTTGTTTAGAATACTTTTTTTCAGAGCACAAATTACTACACAAATAAATATTTTGAGGATTTAAAGAAAGTACATCAAACTATTTAATAATTGTGATATTTTATATTTGTTCAAAAATCTCCATTGGGCTGTTGTTCTCCTTGGAGAACAGAGCTACACTGTCATTTTCTATGATCTAGCGCCATCTCCTGTCAATGGAAACGCATTGTCACAAACCCTAACGATTGCCTGAGTAAAGAACGAGGAGAGAAGTTTATTTTGTGATGTTATGCAAGTCATTCTTATACAGGGGGATTAAACATTCAATATCTCAGATGTTGATCATGTTTGTGTAATGAAAATGTCTAAAACCTGTATGAATTCAAAAATTCTCTGGCCTATGCATATTTATTTTGTGTGTCTATGTCCTTAGGTGGCTGTTTACTAAACTCATATGCATCAGGTTTAGTTTCCCAATAATTCACTTTTTGTTACAGTTTATCTTGTTTGAGTTGATGATTGATGATAGCAATAAAGACTGTAGTTGTGCTGAGGTTTGTTGGGTATTCCCCAGCTTTGTCCAGCTGTGACTCTGCCAAGGTCATTGGTGTCTAATCTCTGTCCTTTCCCTATTTCCCAGACAGCCCTCAACTCATCTCCCTGTCAGCATTACTGTGATTGGCTGCTCGCTTTTCTGACCTCTGACTTCTCCTCAAGGTGGGCAGAGGAGGAAGGCCGGGGGCTGGTTCAGAGTCTGACATGAACAATCAGGTCCGGTCAGAACACCAGCCCTACAGGGCCCAACAATGGGCTGTGGATTTCGCGGTTGAGTGGCAAAAAGGGCCGACTGGTACTAAGCGGAAAGTACTCAGGGAACTGGCCCTGATCCTATCCTCCATCACTCTTTCTCTCTCTCGCTCTCACTCTCTCACTCTCTTTGTCAGACTGGAGTGATCTCGCTGATTGGTCTGTTGTTTTTTCCTTGTCTGCCCTCGCCAAACTTGGTAGAGTGCTAGGTGCACGAGAGTTTTGCCCTTGGTGTAGGCTACATGTATGGTAAAAGTTGTAATCTGTGATTGATTCATTTTTGTAGTCATTTTTATCATATGACGACAACAAGTTATGACGATGGAGGATTATACAATCGTAACTGGTTATGATTGAATGAATCAGAGCCACAGCAATAGGGTCTTGGAACTTGGATGTACCCTTTGGACATCTAGGAGGGCGTGCGTCTGTGAAGGAATGTACTTTTGTTAATAAGACAGAAAAGGAAAAAAAGAGAAACAAAAAGGTTTGGCCCCTTGGACGCTCTATTAGTGTGGCTGAGTGGTTTCCTGAGACTCTTGACAAAAGCAACTGTAAAGCAATAAAAAGGCTTCCTCATCTCTTGAGTTCTGTCCCCACTCCAGAGCTGGATGTCTGCTTTTTTGTTTATAATTTTTTTTGACAACTGTCACTCAGAACTGGGGTAAACACTCCAAAATGTCTTATCTTCAATGCCAATGACACTCAGAGTTTACTCTCTGCTCCTTATTGCCGTTCTCTGCAAAGTTTAGGATGAACAATTCATGTACAATTTTTGGGGACAAAAAAACCCAGATTTTTTTATTTCCAGAGTTCACTTCCAAAAGTTGTCGCAAAGCCGCATTGTCTGCAAGGTATTGGGTTAAATACCCTACTCAAATGAATATAAATATATATTGTATTATTATACCAACTCAATCTGCTTGAACATTTAGATAATGTCTATTTATGCTGCATGTCAAAACCGTTCCATTCAACACATTTAGTACATTTCCATTTTCCATTTAAACTCATCTGATGGGATAAAGATCACGCTGATTTGTAAAAAATAAATAAAATACTAAAATCCTATCAGTCCTTCCAACTCCCTTTTGGGACACTAGACTGGATTTACTTGCGTGACGAACAAACCTGAGTGAGACTGATTAAAAATGAAGCACTATAGCAACAACCAAGCCAATAGAAGAACGGGAAGCTGTTTACAAGGGGTGTACCGTTTCTATGGTTGCCGGACAAACCTCCTGCACCAGGTATTAAACTGCCTCCGGAGAGATCCTTAACCGCTGCCACCGTTATAAAGACCTGCTTTTGAGACGTTGAATTGAACAAGCGCGCATCAGAGCGCCAAAGACATCTCGAGGTATTTTTTCATACATTTTCAACAGGTGCAAATCCTCAAGGCTAAAGTGAGATTAATAATTTATCAATTGGCCATTTGGATTGTAAGGTATTTTCTCAGCATTATATCAGATCAAGGTACGTTTGTCATGTTTTTACATTATTTTTTATTAAAAAAATTAAAACATATTACAATGAAGTAGGTTATCATTAAATTGTAGCAAATTATTATTGATATCTTGCCATAAAAATACAAAGTCGTTAATTGTAACTATTGTAAGGTTTTGTTGTAAAGTTAAATTACTAGCTAGCTATAAGCATCTTCATATTTTTTCAAATAATTGAAACACTTAAATTAAATCATCTCAAATGTTATCTGATTTGGCACAATTCATTAATTTGTCTAGAGTCAATAGCCTACTCTATTTGATCACGTTTTGAGTCGTTTATCATGAATTCACTCGACATATATGAGTTTATAACAGTGACTTTGTCTCAGCCTTTTTGTGGAGAGTCCCGTTTTATGGCTATAAGCTATTATGTGTAGATAGGTAGGCTAGACTGCACTCCTATCACTTTTCACAAAGTTCTATGACATCCAGACAGTCAACATCGGAACGAGTAAGAATAAACATAGCAGGTCTTTCGCACATAATTTCATTAATAACAGTCTTTATTCTGGGATTACAAACCCATGCACTCCTTTTGTTAAGCAGTTTCTAATCAAATATCAACATTTGAAAGATCTCAACTACATGCAGCTATTGTTCCTACAATTTGTTTCCCTACAAGTCACTGAATAGAACGTGCCATTACCACAGAGAGAAACTATTTCAATTTACACCCTGACATGGCTCAAAGGGCTCTGTTTTCAAATAGGGCTATCATTGTCCTTTTCAGCTTTGTTCATGTCGGGTGTATATTTTCTCCTTGTCAGGCTGTTGTCTGGTGTTATAGGGGGGAGCTTTAGCCATCGGAGCGGAGGGAGGACCATGCTGTCTCTAAGCTGTGCAGACCCCTGGCCCGAGGGCTCGGTGGGGCTGGAGGAGGAAGTGGTGACTGCCGCTGCTCATTCTGAGGAGCTGGACCTGGACGACAGCTCAGCCTCAGCAGGCTCCAGCAGCACTGGGGGCTCTGACAACCTGGATGACAGCCTGACCAGCCTGCAGTGGCTGCAGGAGTTCTCTATTCTCAATGCCAATGGGCCTCAACAGGCTCCTCTCTCCACTCACCACCAGCCTCACTTCTTCGGCCATCAGCAGCTGGGCTCCGAGGCTCCCGCTTCCCCTCTGGCTGGTGACCCTGCATCCATAGGGATGCCCCTCACCCCAGGCAAGCCCACAGCAGCAGCCTATTGTAGGATGCAGTCCCTGTCAGCCCTCCCTAGTCTGGTGGCCCATGGTCACTGCCCCGATGAGGTGGACTACAAGACAAACCCTCATATCAAACCACCTTACTCCTATGCCACACTTATCTGTATGGCCATGCAGGCCAGCAAGAAGACCAAGATCACCCTCTCCTGCATCTACAAGTGGATCACTGACAACTTCTGCTACTTCCGCCATGCTGACCCCACCTGGCAGGTAAATGTTGCTAAAGTCACACACACACACACACACACTTGAAAATGTGAAAATGGCTCTAATAGGATGCTTTAGACTAGGTCCTGTGAGAGGCTCTCAGTCACGTTCGTAACTTGACTATGTCTCGAGCAGCCAGATAGAGACAGAGAGAGAGTCCTCTTCAGCATCTGCCACAGAGGGCTCTGTGTATTTTGGAGTGGAGCCAAGATGCAGCTGGGCACAGAGTTTTTCTTTAACAGAAACGAGTAATAGCACAGTTCTTTCCAAAGTCTGTATATTGAGAGCTTGGGCCGTCTGCCACACTCTGAACAAGCATTAGCAGCTATGGTTTATGGGAATTAAGGGCTCTCATGGTACAAAGATGGCAGCAAATACTCCCGATGGCAGCAAAGACTGCAGCAAATACTGCCTTGGACTTCCCCTTACTTGGCAGTGGGCATCTTGCTTCAGAAGACTTCATCCCCCCACAACACACATTTTAGTGTGTGTGTGTGTGTTTTTAAACCCATTACATTATTTTTCAGAAATAGCACCCAGGTTTTCTGCTTGAGCAACGAGAGGCAATGGGGGAGTATGGGAAGGGGCAGTATGGCATCAAAAGTGCAGATTCCCCATCAAAGGGAAGAAATTCTCTGGAAAAAGTTGCATTTTCTGGATAAATGATTAATTAAGTCGTTAGCCGTACTCCCCGGTTCCAGAAGTTATACTAATTTCCTGAGCATTCTGTTATTGTAAGCCAGTGCATGGGGCAGATAATATTTAACAAAGGTCAGCAGGTCACTCGTCTATTTAGACTAGCTGGGGGAGGCGGGTGGGGGGGGGGGGGGGGGCAGTGTTGAGCTCCTGGTAAGACTGAATGCAAGGGTACACAAGCTAATATATTTGATGGAGCAGGACTGAATGTGTACTGCCATGTCAATCCTGTCCCCCTCATGCGCTATTTCAGAACTCCATCCGGCACAACCTGTCTCTGAACAAGTGTTTCATCAAGGTTCCGCGGCAGAAGGACGAGCCAGGGAAGGGGGGCTTCTGGAAGATCGATCCCCAGTACGCAGAGCGCCTCCTCAACGGGGCCTACAAGAAGAGGCGGATGCCCCCTGTCCAGATCAATCCTGCCCTGCAGAACAGGCTTAGGGCCAACCCCCAGCCCCTGCCCAGGGGCCTTTGCAACCCCACAGGCAGCCAGAGTGGGCTATGTGTCAATCCAGAGGCTCAGCAGCTCCTCAGAGAGTTTGAAGAGGCCACTGGAGCCGACCAGAACTGGGACCCCTGTCTGGCCGAAGGCACCATGCTGGGGGCATGGCCCATGAGAAAGGGAGGCCCTGGACACAAGAGGAAACACCCACTGGGCTCCAGGACTGCCATGGTCAAAGTCCCCCGGCGCTCCAGCTCTCCTTTGCTGTCTGTGGAGGAGTATAGGGAACTGGGCTCCCTGAAGGGGAACTTTGACTGGGACGCCCTCCTGGATTCTGCACTGAGCGGGGAGCTGAGTCTGGACGGAGGGGGTCCACTGAGCCCCATCCCCCAGGAGGAGGACCTGATGGTGCGGGGGACCCACATCTGCCCCCTGGAGGCCCCCGTGGGGACAGCAGACAGCAGCCACGTGCTGGCGGAGACCCAGAGGAGCAGCGGAGCAGACTTTGAGGAGACGTTCCTGGCCACAGCATTCCTGCAGAGCCCCTGGCCAGAGGAAGAGGAGCAGGGATCTACCAACTTCCTGTGCAGCTCCACAGTCAACCTGGAGCAGCTCTTTGACCTGGGAGACTCCCTCGGAGGGGACCTCAGCAGTAAGATAGAATATCTTCTTTAAAGACGTTCTCCAATTCTTTGGCCTCCAAGACTCTTTGACTATACTGTGATGATGACACTACTAGATTATTGTTTAAAAAGAGAGGCACCACATGAACTAAATGGACCTTTTACACATACACGTTTTTAAGATTTCTAGATTATGTTTTTTGAAATTGGTACAATAATGGATGACATCATTAATGCCTACAGAGCAAAAATGCCACAATGAACTGCAGTATTCTAAATAATTACTGGACAAAATCTATATCAAACCTACTGTTGGGACCATGACATTGGATAATAGACATTATCAATAAGACTTCGCTCACAAAGAGAAACAAAATATTCCTGTCTGAGGACAGGAAAACCACCAATATGTCTTTGTTTACATTCTGAATATATATGTGGTATTGAATGGATTGCAGGTTGACATGGATAGAGGAATTGTCATCCAGGCACAAGGCGAGCAACAGAACATTGGAATCGACATTTTAGAAATGTACATTTATTTTGCATTAGATGAAATTACAAAGTAAGACATTACAGTGACTGTACTCTTTGAAAGTTATGGACAGTTTCGAGATGCAAGGCCAATAGCTAATGATGAGATGAGGTGTTGTACCTGACAGTGATGCAACGTTTTAGCTGCTTAAGAATAGGTGGTTTAGCATGCTGAATATTTCATAAAGGTTTAGATGAATCCACCTCACAGGGAATACTATTATTTGTTGTGAAGATCTCTTATTATTGTTTCGGAATTAAAATGATCACAATGCTGATGCATACTAAAATCCCAGAGAAGGTTATGGAATGTATGCATCAGACTTCAGGAATTTCGGTCCTGTACTGAATTTTCTACTGAAATGCTGAATGATCTGACTTTTAACGATCTGTGGATGCATTTGGATGAAATTCTGAAACTAGTATCTATTTAATATCAATATACAATATCTGTAACTGAAGTGAAAGGAATACTATGATGATCAATGAAGAGATATTTGCCAAATTACTACTAATTAGAAGAGTTTTTAGACTTAAAATAGTTTTATGTGTGGGGTTTTCTATAATGACTACTTTCTGAATGCATTCTTTGAATAATGAGCTTTTCACTTTAACTAAATGTATGCAGAACAATTTAAAACAGGTTGTTTTTAGCAAGCTTAGGACTGTCATATTATCAGCAGAGAGTGTACATTTATATTTAATAATCATTAATTCAACAAATTTCAGTGAGTTAACCAGTAACAGAGAGCAGTAGAGGACAGCTCTGGATGTCGTAAAGACAAGTTAATTCCAATGCAGAATAGCTCAAGGCAAGCTTCTCCTTTGCAAAGGTTTCAGTGGCTTGTCAATGAATACCCGACCTTCAGGTTAGATGTGCAAAGAACAACACTTGGGACCAGAAGACCGGCAGTGTTAGATGCTGGGTTTTTACCAAGGAAAGCTGATGGAGGCCTATTGGTCAACAGAAGGACACAATGCAAAAATTATGACATAAACAAGCAGGAATTACATGAACAAATGTTGAGTTATGAGATACTCTCTTGTTTTGTTTCAAGTCTACCTTTACCAGGAAATTGCTTTGTCTTTCCTCTGGTCTTACTAAACCAAATCACACGGTTTCAAGACATGAGTGAGTCTTAAAGGTCGACTTATGGCACAAAAAACGGTACATTTTCGATCAGAAACCGGGTGCACCTTTGGTGGTTCGTCGAAGTGTCATTCTGGTAAGGCATGCCGCGACCGACGTAGACAGTTTGTTAGCTAAGATAGCCACTTTAGCTAGCCAGTGACTCTTCCAGTGTGTTGACGTAATTTCACAGGATTTGTGTTTGGAAAGAAGCTGTAGAGGTCGGTAAGAAATGGCCCTTCGGTAGCCAAATATCTTATTCATAAATTGTGGTTGTGTTTTTAAGCATTAAATGACCTAGTATGAAGGTGCATTGATCAGTTATACAGTTTAAAGCCGCTATTTTTGTGTTTTTGCCCAAAGTCGACCTTTAACATGTATATTAAAATGTGCTAATAGTCGTTATCTTGTAGAATAACTACTCCTGGTTTATTAGTGTTGTAAATCCACCATGAAGTGTGAAAGTGCAATCAATGTACAGTGAGTGATACTTGGTCTATTTTACATTACATTGAAGGGTAGTAATGCAGTTTACTTAGTCAGACCCAGTTCATGGTTTATTGTGTGGTACGGTATGGATACATTCTGATGGAAGGAAACTCCTCCTTTAAAAGTGAATTAACTACTACGATATTTTGTCAGTTATGTATTAGCTCTTCCAAAACACTTGTCATCCAAGTTGACCCTATTGGCATCATACCTCAAGATTTTTTTTATATAGAGATATGCATTCATGTGTGCATTCATACTCTGTTTATTTTTCTGTTTTTCCTTGACAATAAAAAAAACTTTCAAACTTGAATGAGTTTACATTAGTTTTTGTACATCTGGGTGCGGTGCTTTTGAAGATTTCTATCTGTCTTTCCGTCTTTTTCTCTTTGTCTCTATTTTCTCTGTACATTCCTGATTCCACCCCAATTAGTGTGTCTTCTGTGTGTGTGTGTCGTTGTGATTAACGTTTGCCTTTTCCTGCTCATCACTTTTCGGGGGTGACTGTGCTCAGGCATTGGATTGGGGTCTTTCTCTGGCTTTTGTCTATGCTCAGTCAGACACTTGTCCCCCCCCAGGGCTCTGCTCTGTGCTCCTCTCACTGGGTCAGTGTGGGGTCTAACAGGAACAAGTGTCCCACGCCTCCATATATGACTATCCTGTCTGTTCTGGACCACACCGTCTCTCTCTACTTCCGAGGATTAGCTAAGTAACACGTTCAGGGAACTATATGAATATTTCCCTGTGGCGTTTTCAAATGAAGCCCGGTGTATAGCTAGCGTGTCATGGTGTCAAAGACTGGGACTATCTTTACCACACGAATGCCTCATGAGGTAATCAGGAAAAAGTTGGAGCACACAGGTGAGAAATCCTATACCTCTGTATGGTGGACTGGACACCCAACCCTCCACGGGAAGGGTACGGTTCTCCATCTCCATCTGTGGTGCTCTCTGCTTGGGAAAGGAGAGCTGACAGTCTGAGCCTTCTCCCCCAGCCCAGCTCCACAGAGGCCCCCTGGACAGCAGTTATTACATGGTACAGTTGTCTGTCCAGGTGGAGTGTAGGGTTCATAATTATAATGTGGCAGGCTGGTTAGATGAGAGGCTGTTGGTAACATGATGCAGCCATTCTTCCCCAACCCTGCTGATGGCTGCAGGTAAGGAGAGCTCCCTGGTGAAACGCTAACCCTCCCCGCCACTTGCTCGCTTGTCCCAACCCAGGAACGCTCCAAACTGAAAGTGCAAAAAGGCAACAACAGGAAAATGTGAATACCCAGTAATACATTATTCTGTCAAGGGACAGCAAAGTCAGACGTATCTTAGAGATGTAAAGAGATACATGTGCAAAGCTTCCATTTGTTTTATGTGATAAGCAAAAAAATTTAGTGAAAAACAAGTAGGAAAGGAGAATATATTTTTTTGAAATAAAAAAGAAACATCCAGCTAGTTTAACAAGAGGACCTGACCCAGGAGGCCACAAACTGAAGAACATATCAGCCACTAGAACGAGGGCACCAGGGCGTTGCCTTCACAATGTATTTCTCCCCGTTGCCCCCACAACTCCATTGGTATTCAACCAGGCTGTGTACTGCAAAGGAGGGAGCGAGCCGCTGATGGCTTGGGCAGCTCTACTCGTGAGTTCAGCTTATCCATCGGCTCCAGAAAAGAGGGAAAAAGGGAAAAGTGTTAAGAAGAGAGGGGGAATACATCTTTTTTATCACACGGCCAATGAAAGGCTGGTCTCCGGGGTAACTGCTGGTGCCATTGTTATGTAGACTGGAGGGAGAATGGAAGAGTGTATGTTACTGGTCCCTGCAAGGCCCAGGGAGGGGTTGATTAGGGTTGTGGACGGATGGCGTGGAAAGAGAGGGAGGTGGACAGCCCGCTCAGATTTATTATAGTGGCGGTGTAAGTCTTTGTAAAAGTGCACTTACCTTACTAAAGTGAACCTCTACTCACACCCCCCTTCTGGGTGGGGAGGAGGTGGATTCACAGGGTCTGCCTTAAAACACTGCACTGTCTTGTTCGTTTTCCCCCTTTTATACCCTGCCAGGGTATACTATGTATTGGAATAAGCCTCTTATGTTGTTCAGTCAAGTGAATGTCCTAGATAGTGCTCTGAATGGCCAATCATATGGGTAAAATAGATGCACTGTGCCATACACAGCCCTGACAAGATAAGTGGATCACTACAGACCACTTTGTTTTGTACCGTATGTTGCTTGTTTTTCATCTCTGTTCAGTGGGTGTGTGGAGGCGGAAGTAAAAATGTGCCTTATCACATTTTCACTATGGTGCCCGAAAAATCAACAAGGTTACCACACACCATGAAACACATCAGAAAACCCCTTAAGTTTTATGGTGTGCTTTTGTGTTGATTTTACTATGCTCTGAAACAACCTCTAGAAACACAT
The DNA here is from genome assembly GCF_016432855.1 of Salvelinus namaycush. Classification (NCBI taxonomy): domain Eukaryota; kingdom Metazoa; phylum Chordata; class Actinopteri; order Salmoniformes; family Salmonidae; genus Salvelinus; species Salvelinus namaycush. The sequence goes on along the minus strand of NC_052347.1, from coordinate 12,567,551 downwards.
GTTTCAGTACAGGTTCACTGCTGTGAAATGATACAAAATACTGGTAAAAGAGGAATATGTCAAAGGTCAAATAGAATCAAAGTCAATATTAGGCTGATGCCATATGTGTTTGATATGTTGAGGTCAGGCGAACGCTGTGGACCATTGTGAGAGGGATGTGTGGTGGTGAGTGTATATTTGGTGTGACAGTGTGTGTTTGTGTTTTCCTCTGCTGCAGCAGTGTGGGTCGATGTCTCTTTGTCAGTGAGACACAGGCAGAGGGGTAATCTGACATCCATCAGCGGCTTAGTGAGCAATACACACAGTGTGTAACCACAGGGAAACAATACCCAGGGAAACAGTGGGAGGGCCCAGCATTCATAACACAAGGCTGGGGAAGATATTTTGTAGGTGTTGAAGAAGACAGAATGAGACAGCAAATGATTGCAGTGACAAGGACATTTCTGGGGTTTCGGAGTAAACTTGAACTTTTTCCCCTATTGCTGAGAGAGGATGTTCCTAAGGGAGTTATCTTTCATAGAGGTTACTATTAGAGAGATAGAAAACCAGCCAGTCAGTTTAAGGGTGCCACGTTTTGCTGTTAGGAAGGGGGAACCAGTCGGATGTACTAAAATGAATATGGGGGAAACAATAGGTGGCTCAAAGTGTATTTGTATTTATTATGGATCCTCATTAGCTGTTTCCATGGCAGCAGCTTATCTTCCTGGGGTCCAGCAAAATGAAGGCAGTTATATATAATTTTCAAAACATTACATTACATTTCACAACAGATTTCACAACATATTAAGTGTGTGCCCTCAGGCCACTACTCTACTACCACATATCTACAACACAAAATCCATGTGTACGTGTGTGTACAGTGCGTATGTTATCATGTGGGTGTGTATGCGTGTGTCTGTGCCTGTGTCTCTTCAGTCCCCGCTGTTCCATAAGGTGTATCTTTATCAGTTTTTTCAATCTGATTTTACTGCTTGCATGAGTTACTTGATGTGGAATAGAGTTCCATGTAGTCATGGCTCTATGTAGTACTGGGACAGACCTCTCCCCATCTTAGCTACTGTTACATCAATATGTTTTGACCACGACAGTTTCCACATTATTCATTACAATATTTGGTTTGAGATTTAGGGTTTAGTGAATGATTTGTCCCAAATACAATGCTTAACATTTTTGAAACATTTTCTTGACACCCATTCTCAAACTGACTGCAGCTCTTTGTTAAGTGTTGCAGTGATTTCACTTGCTGTGGTAGCCTACGTGTATAGTGTTGAGTCATCAGCATACATAGACACACAGGCTTTACACAGAGCCAGTGGCAGGTCATTAGTAAAGATTGAAAAAAGAAAGGGGCCTAGACAGCTGCCCTGGGGAATGCCTGACTCTACCTAGATATGTTGGAAAGGCTTTCATTAAAGAACACCCTCTGTGTTCTGTTAGACAGGTAACTCTCGATCCACAATATGGTAGGGGATGTAAAGCCATAACACATACGTTTTTCCAGCAGAAGATTATGATTGATAATGTCTAAAGCTGCACTGAAGCCTAACAAAACAGCTCCCACAACTTTTTTTTACTAGAGAGACCTAAGACAACAACATAGCAAGGCAGCAACACATGACAACACCGCATAGTAGCAACACAACATGACAACAACATGGTAGCAGCACAAAACATGGTACATTAGCTAAGTAATTTGTGTAAGTTCCGTACATGTTGAATGCCCTTCTCAATAAGTGTGCTGAAAATTTGTTGTTAATTTGTTTACTGTGAAATAGCATTGTATCTGGTCAAACACCATTTCCCCAAAAAGTTTACTAAGGGTTGGTAACAGGCTGATTGGTTGGCTGGTGATTTTTGCTTCCCTCCAGGCCTAAGGGCACACACATTCCTGTAGGCTTAGAAGAGATGGCAAATAGTTGTGGCAATATCGTCCGCTATCATCCTCAGTCATTTTCCATCCAAGTTGTCAGACCCAGGTGGCTTGTCATTGTTGATAGACAACAATATTTTTTTCACCTCTTCCACACTCACTTTACGGAATTCAAAATTACACCTGTCTTTCATAATTTGGTCAGTAATGCATGGATGTGTAGGTTCAGAATTTGTTGTTGCCATGTCATGCCTAAGTTTGCTAATCTTTCCAATGAAAAATAATTAAGGTAGTTTGCAATATCAGTGGGTTTTGTGATGAATGAGCCATCTGATTTAATGAATGATGGAGCAGAGTTAGCCTTTATTCCCAAAATGTCATTTAAGGTGCTCCAAAGCTTTTTACTATCATTCTTTATATAATTTATCTTTGTTTCATAGTACAGTTTCTTCTTCTTTGGTTCAGTTT